>NW_006297021.1:966211-973291 GCF_000327345.1 Myotis davidii | reverse complement strand
GAGTGCGGGGCAGGGGGATATTATAGACAGGAGGATTTTAAAAGAGCAAATTTGGAGGTGTGTGAGAGGGTGGGAATTTGTTGACATGCTTATTTTTAATCTGAAAAGAGGATCAATAATGGTGAAAAAGCTACAGTGGGGAGACAGGAAAATGCTAAGCATACCTGTTTCTTGGCTCACCTCCTGGTCCAGAGATGGATGGCATGCGGGGGAGTGGGCAGCAAATTAAATTTAAATTAAAAGTAAAGAACAATAAGAAAAAGTAAATATAAATATTGAAAAACTATAAATGATATATGAATATTTAAAAAAAACACTAGTATCTGCTGCAACATTCCACAATATTCCACAGGTTAGCCCTTCTCCCAACACCAGCCCTGTAACAGATTTTAACACAAGCTGTGAGGACAGTGTCGGGAAGTAAAGGAAGATAAATAAACAACTTAATTCAGCAGTTGCCTAAATTGGGAAATGTGTGTGCATATTGCTCTTATCCAGTGATGTTATCTTCTCCCGGTGAGTTGTGGATATAATGTAAGGCACAAGACTAGTCTTCCGGGAGCCCAACTAATTTATAAATCTAAAGGGCAGGTACTCTTAACCCCCTGGTGCATGTAGTTGGTCTAACTCATTAGATCTGAAAAAACCTAATTACATAAGCCCTACCTATCAAATAATAAAGAACAAAGCTTCAGCTAAAAGGGCTGTAAAATATAGAGTGGTATAAAGTAGAAGATAGAGAAATTTGTAAGAGACCCTAGTCCTGGAGAACTCTGGAAGACAGATAGATATTTCTCAAGAAAGGCATGACTCCAGTCTCCCACACCTTAGGTAGGGCGTTGACCTCAATGCTGATTAAATATAATTTGTAAAAAATTCCTTTATCAATCCAGATAACTTACTGTGAGTTAATTAAACAAGTGGACATCAAGAGAAATATGATTTGAGTAGTTTTGGGAGCAACCTAAAGATGCAAGGGAAAGCACAAGAAGGAGATGAGGACAGCAATGACCAGAAGGTGAGCCACATGTCAGCTGGGGAAACAGCAGATGTGGGCTCGGCAGCTTCCTGCTGGACAACAATTCACGGGAAACCCAGGTTTCTTAAAGGCCAAGGCTGGAGTGAACAACTTGTTCTTAATGACTGTTTAACACACCATAAAGTATATGTATGGAAACTAATCATTTCCCTAAGGATGTGTCCATTTTCCTTGTTTCCATTAGTGATTTGGGTTAATGTTATTTCATTGGTTGATCAATTTCATAACTGATTTGTGTTAAACATTGTGCTAAGTACTGTATATACAGTGATCAGTAAGAAAAGCAAATTTGTTTCAAGGACTTGACTTCTTTGTCATAAGGCCTTTTTCATACTTAGAATGATTCCCGTAGGATGGCTTTCCAAATGTGAACAAAATAAGTATGAACATGGTAAAGGCTCTTGCTTTCTTAAAAGGGTCCACCAATTCACAATCCTTCCAGAAACAAATGAAATAAATTTATTTTTCCATCATTTAATCTAGACCCTTTTAATTAAATCAGTTAACATGTAGTGAACAGTGAATTCATGTTATAGGTCAGGTCTTACACAATGAAATAAGAACATAAAAATCAATAAAACGCTGTTCTTGTCTAAGCTGGTAGATGGGAAAATTTATATGGAAACTATTAGTGCCCGAGTGGAGCTATTTAGTACCATGGGAATGAGAACAGAGCATGATTAATTCTGTCTGACAGGTCATGGTTCATAAAGCCTATGATATTTTCAGTTTGGTCTTTAGGGATGAGAGGGGTTTTTCGGAGTTGGCATGGGGAAAGGAATTTCGTGAACGAGTAGATAAAGTGTGTGAAGTCCAGATTGTGGTAGTTTATGGCATCTTCAAGAGAACTGTGAGTTGTCTGTTTTGGCCATAGTTCAGGAAGAGGGAAGAGCAAGAAGATGATAATGAAACTAAAAGGTGTCCCATAACTGGAGAATATTATGCTAAGTGAAATAAGTCAGTCAGAGAAAGTGTCACATGATCTCACTCATACGTGGAATCTAATGAACAAAATAAACTGATGAACAAAATAGATCCATAGACATAGAAGCATGGAACAGACTGTTGAATCTCAGAGAGAAGGTAGGGGAGGGTAGGTGGGAAGAGATCAACAAAAGAACTTGTATGCATATATGCATAAATGCATAACTCAGGAACACAGACAATAGCATGGTAAAGGCCTAGGGCAGGGATGGGAGGGCAGGGACAGGCTAGAAGGGATCAGTGCGGTGGGGGGAGGGGGGGGAGAAGGGGCATAAGTGTAATACTTTGAACAATAAAGATTAAAAATAAATAAAAAATACAAATAAAAGGTGTCCCAGGGCCAAGTCATGGCTGAACTTGAGGTAATAATAAGGTAATTAGACTTATGGACAAAGAAAGGGTTTTAAGAAAGGGGGTTGGAATCAGATGTGTGGTTAGTGTTATTGCAGTGGTGAGGATGGGTTAGAAAGGCCAGGAGAGACAAGAAGCAGGCAAAGACTGCTACATTGGGCCAAGCATGAGAGATGATGGTCAGATCTAAGTGCAACTTACAGGAAAATTAGGACTTCTGAACTTGACCCAATTTCTGAGGTAAATTACTAGACTTAAATAACAATGGAGCATAGAGAAGGAGGAACCACAGAATATGACCTCTCTTATCTGGAACCCCAAGTGTATAAAGGTATGCGAAAAATTCTGTTAGAAAAATTACAACAAAAATGGTCTTTCACGAGAGGGGATCACATTTGAGATGCTAGCAGACGTTATATAAGAGGAATTTAAATGAAAATTGTGATCCTGGAAGATATGAGAGTATGGAGCCTGAGATACAAACTTTTCGGCCACCTGTGTAGAGGTGACAGTTGAAATCATTAGAGTAAATGGACCATTCAGTGAAGCATGTAGTGTGAGAAAAGAAGATTTGAGAACTTTTCGTTTTTTAAAACACTTCTTTTTTATTGCTTTCAGAGAGGCAGGGAGGGGGAAAGAGGGCTAGAAAAATCAATGATGAGAGAGAATCATTGATCGGCTATGTCTTGCATGCACCATACTGAGGATCAAGCCCACAACTGAGCCCATAACCGAGCCCATAACCGAAGCATGTGCCCTTAACTGGAATCGAACCTAGAACCCTTCGGTCCACAGGCTGATGCTCTGTCCACTAAGCCAAACCAGCTAGGGCAACATCTCATTTTTAAGGGCTGAATGGAGGAAGAGGAGAGAAAATTTTATTTATTTATTTATTTATTTATTTATTTATGAGAGAGAAGGGGAGAGAGAGAGAGAGAGAGAGACAGAGAGAAACAATGATTCTTAGTTCCACCCACCCAAGCATTCATTGGCTGACTCTTGTTTGTGCCCCAAACTTCTCTGCAAGGGCTACTTACAGGGAAATGCCTCCTCTTAAAAGTCCCAGGCATGACTAAGGAAGTTAGATAAAAGGACATTTTCTTTTTTCTCCATAGCTAACGGGAAATATTTCCAGGATAAAGATGAGATGAAGACACACCAAGGATGTAGCTAAAATATATTTGAAAGAATAATGTAATTGTCCTGGAAAAGTTACTCATTTTGTTTGTAGTGCTTGACTTCATTACAGTTCTGTTTACTGTTATGTTTGAAACTATAACAAAAATTACTTAGAAACGGAAACACTCAATAGACAAATAAACTAATATAATTCTGAGCACATGAAGGGATATCAGAAGATAGTCTGGAGCAAATTGAAGAGTTCATCTCTATGAAAAAATAACTCAATCTAAGGCACGCCACAATAAGACTCAAATCATAAGGAACCAAAGGGCTCCAAAGTGCCTTCACTGCATCCTTTGATGATTGGTCCAGGACCAGCCGATCGGGAACACGGAGCCTAAAGCTTGTGAAGGTGCAGGTACACAGTGAGCAGGGGTGTCTGCGACGCTCTCACGCAAAGGCCGGCATCCTGTGAGCATTCGGTGAGTACTAGTCAGACTGAAATATGTGTTTCTAATGCTGGCACATTCTCATCCGTGGAATGCCCTGAGAAACTTCACAGTCCTCATAGGCAATTCCCATAGCGTGGAGCAGATAAGAATGTGAATGTTTATGGTGGAGGGCTGGGGAGAGAGTAACATGTCTAGCCATGTCAGAGTGGTACTATTTCCAGCACCAGCTAGAATTAGTATAGAAGGCTGGGAATATGTGTAATGTGGAACACACACACACACACACACACACACACACACTACATTTCTAATCTGAACATGGGAGATGCACTATATGTTCTGAGGAAATTAAAACACTTGCCAAATAAAGGAAAAATTAAGGTCCCACATTATGTAATGCAGCCCAAACGATGAACAAAAGCGTCTTGGTCTCCCATAACCACGTTCACCGACTCTACCTTCGTGATGGCGTTATCCACATTTTCTGATGCCAGACCCGAGCTGCTCGAGATGATCCCGACCTCTGCTATCCCTCGGAGCACATTCATCTGGCTGCCTGGACTCAGTTTTCATCTGTGGAGGGAACTCAGCGTGCCTCATCAAACCTGCCAAGTTCGCAATGTGAATAAAAGGCAGACACTTGCAAATTTCCCGGAGACTTTCACGCTCTCCTTTATCTTTGCTCTGCCCGGGGGTCTTCAGCTGGTGCCTGACTTCCCTGAAGCCTCAGACGTGTGATGTCATTTGCTAATATGACTGATGTCATTTATATCTTGTTCAAAAATGACAAAATTCTAAGATTTGATGCATGTTTATTTAAAACAATAAAAAATGACACAGTGTATCATGCCTTTTGTAGTCATCCAAACATGTTCTAGTGATTACAAACAGTAATAAAACAAATTTTCTAGATTGTCTTTGATTTTCATGCTCCGTCTGAAAAGCTAATTTTGCAATGATCATTAGTTCCTAAAGCACACTCTTCAGGGACAATTCAAATCAAAATAAGAGAATGGTAGCCTCTGAGCTTGGGAAATTTAAAAGGACCTCTTAGCACAAAGAACACAATGTACACATGTATTTCCCAGTATCTGGTCAGAGCACATGCAAGAATCAACCAACGAATGCGCAAATAGGTGGAACAACAAATTGATGTTTCTCTCTCTCTCTAAAAAAATTAATAAATTTAAAAACTGAGATAAAATGGAAATAGTTTCCCATAGAAAAACAACTTTAGTCTGAGTTAATAAAATGATTGGATTAATTATGATCCCTAGTTTATATAAAGGTTCATTTAGTCTCATTCTCACCCATGGCCATCCCAGCACTATCCAACAGAAATAAGCCACATATGAAAGTTAAATTCTAGTAGCCACATTAAAGAAAATTTTAAACTAGATAAAATGAATTTAATATTATATCTTATTTTGCTCAATATAGCCCAACTCTGATCCTTTCAACATATAATCAATGTAATAATGTTAATAAGATGTTTTACATAGGCTTTCATGTATCTTCAAAATCTGCTGTGTATTTATACTCACAGCACATCTCAATTCCAGCTCCCCACCAGTGCTCAAGTATGACTGGGACTACAGTGTTGGACCCTGTGGATCTAAAAGAGGACTCTTCGTGCACACCTGGGAATAGGAAGACCAGTGTGTTCTGAGGCATCAGCAAACATAGCCCGGCTCTTTACCAGTCCTTAGAACTGTTATTATGTCACCTAGAACCACACAGCTAACAGCTAGCTTAGACCTGTCATCTAACACCACAAGGACTCCAAATATTTTGCCACGCCTAACTCACGTGAAAAGAATTTGGAGAAGACATACAGAAAGAGGAAAGAAGGGAGGGAGAAAGGAGAAAAATAGAAATCTTAAAGTATATCATTATGGTATTTTGCAATAATTCTCAAAATGTGGTCCATAGACCCCTAAGGGTCCCCAAGATCCTCTTGAGGAGTATGTAGGCAAAGGTTTTAAAAGAAGGAAGAAAGAGAGGAGGAGGAGGAGAAGAAGAAAAAGAGGAAGAAGAAGAAAAAGGACGGGGGAGGGAGGAGCAGGAAGAGGAGAAGGAAAAAGCTACTTTGCTTTGTTGTCACTTATGCTGAATGATGCAAAAGAAATGGTAGGGAAGCTGCTGGTGCCTTAGTACAAGATAAAGGCCGTGGCACCAACCTGTGCTAGTGATCAGTTTTCTTCCCTACTAGACACATCAAAGGAAAGAAAAAGCCAGTTTCACTTAAGGATGACCATTTTTCTAAAACAGTGAAAAGGGTTATTTTTATTGATCTTAACTCAAGATACACGTCTTTTTCATGTTCTATATGACAAAATGGAATTACATATAAAGCACTTTTGCTGCCTGTTGAAGTATGGTATTTTCTATAGAAAAGCCCTTGTATGATTAAGTTATGAGCTGAACTACTCTCTATTTTCATGAAATACATTTTTACCTGGAAAAAAATGCCTGGGAGACATGATTCACAGAATTGGGTATTAGACATATATTTCCTTGAAAAGTACCAGTGATGGAAAAGAATGGATAGCATATATCATTAGGAAAAATTCACCTTTCAAGTGGAAATTAGAATTATAGGAAGCATAGCCATCGTCACGAGCTCACCTTCCGCACAGTCAGACTTTTCTGATGTTATCGGGAATAATATCTTAAAATGTGACTTTTTCAACGTTATATAAAGAACTGTGCCAACATTTGGAAAATCTATCTGGATAAGTCATTGAACTAATATTTTTCTAATGACCATTGAATGAGGTTTTTAAAAGCACTTATGGGTAAAAGATTCATCAAAGTGAAAGAGAGACCCATGGCTTTTGATGTAATAGGGCACATAAAGTGTACTGGTGTCATTTCAGACAGCACAGTGCAACTCTAAGAAAGTGCCATTTGTAGATTTCCATCTAGTATCCAAGAAGAATATTTACAATTATCTGAAAATGCTGTTAAAATACTCTTTCATAAGAAAATTGCATATCCGCGTGGGCTCATATTATATTTTGCTGCCTCGAACAACCAATTCAAATTACACCTAAAAGTCGGAACGGACACCATCCAGAACCACAGGAGGGCTGGCTGAGTGGAAATTCTACAACTAGGAGTAAAGAGAAT
>NW_006297021.1:962518-966035 GCF_000327345.1 Myotis davidii | reverse complement strand
CACATATTTTATTTTCTTCCTTTTTTTTTAATCCTCACCTGAAGATTTTTTTCCCATTGATTTTTAGAAAGAGTGGAAGGAAGAGGGAGAGACGGAGAGAAACACTGATGTAACCAGGGTCGGGAGCCTACAACCAAGGCATGTGCCCTTGACTGAAAGGAACCCGGGACCCTTCAGTCTGCAGGCTGACACTCTATCCACTGAGCCAAACCGGGTAGGGCCCATATTTTCTTTATGTACCTCAACCAAAACATCATATTATAGCTGATGAACATGGAAGCCTATCTGTGTATCTGCCTTCTATTAAGCCAAACATTTGCAAAAATGTCAAGCACTGACACCATTCTCACTATTTTTTTAAAGATAGTTTTTTCATAAAATATATTATTTATGTTAACATGCAGTGAGCTTAATATTCTTAACTAAAAATGACTTAACAAACAAAATATTTTTAATTTTTAATTCCCAATATAATAAATATTGATAGATGTATCCCACATCAATGATAGCTTCTTAGAATTCTTAATAATCTTTAAGAGTGTAGTGGGGACCTGAGAGGAGTAGAATGAACACAAACGTTTTATCATGGAAACATAGTTTGATACCTTGGTTCAGGCCTCTTTCCAGACGTGTAACCTTGATCACTTACTAGACTCGTAACCTTGGTCACATTACTGACTGGGAATTATGGACATAATGATCTGGCATATTACTTGGTACCTGGAAACCATTGAAAACTGTTGGCAATCATTACATTTGTCACCATAGCCCTGTCCAGATTATCTCCCTACAGTTGTTCTCTCTTAGTTCAACTGTATAAACTTACTTGGGAATAAACTATAATTTCCCATCAGCAGTGTCACTCCCTTTGATATAAACAACTCATTGTCTATACTGGTGAGCTGGATGGACTGCCATTGCGGGGGCGGGGGGGAGGATATGCTACAGCATGTTGGAAGTCCTATGGGACTGCTTAGGAGTATATTTATTTCTGCTGGTCTGTACTGGCTCAGAATCCTGCAAGTTGGCAGGTGGCACCCTCACACAGTCCTCCTCTTTGGCTTGCAGGAGACACACTCTTGGAAGCAGACGGCTAACTATGGGTGTGAGAAGAACTCTCTGGTCTCACCATCTGTTTATCGTTTTGAGGCCCTGAGCGCTTTACTCTGTGAGAAATGGCATGATTTTGGCACTGGCTGAGGAAGGGTGGAGCAGGGAAACGGGAAAGGAATCTCTCTGTAGGTGACATTTGGCAGGAAAGTGCTGCTTCCCACGTGCACGCGTGAGGGCTTGAGCGTGGAGAGTTGAGGAGCTCTACTGTTTCTGTTCAGTCTACCTTGCAATGCTGTCCCATTTGGAAGGATGTTTACACTGGGCTGCTTGATTGAAGTAATTTCTCATGTTTCCGTCATATAGTGATTCCATATTGCATGGATGGATTAAAATTTTCCATGTGGATAAACATGTATCCTGCCCATAACCCCAAAGTCATACCATTTAGTAGAAGTCTATGATGGAGACCTTTTATCTTGTTCCAGTTAAGCTAAGAGTCCAGGAAATCCCTTTCTATAATAAACAGAAACATGAATTGGACTTCACCTTGTAACTCCTTGGCCATAATAAAGCATTTTGAATAGAGAAACACATTTGTAATGAATAACAAAGGAGACTTAATGTTTTTTCCCTATAACATCTTTCTGATTAAACTAAAAGAATTATCCATTTATCAAATTGGAAGAGTCTTTAATGCATATATCATAAATGTGGCTCAGTAGTAGATAATATGAAGCTAAAAGTAAAGAAAATAGATGACAGGTTATGGAAAATAATTTTTATTCATTGAATGATTTCCTCATCACGTAGAATTCCCAAAAATATGTAGATTGTAGCATATTTTAAAATGTCTTGGAACATAGTAATGGAAGGAAGATCTTGTTTTACTTTGGAAGTTGCTGGGATCTTTGTAAGTCCCCAGTAGAACTTCATCAATTTTCGTAAATGTCTAGTGATGAAACTATAAATCACTTTCAGGTCATCTTTCAGGGATGTGCAAATAAGGCAACAAGGTTTCATTTTTCAATTTGCAATCTACTCAGGAGACAGGAAGTTGGTGTTGATCATCCAGCTGTTTGCACTTCCAAAAAGCAACCTCCTTGGTTACCGCCCCATCAGCGAAAAGGTAAGAAGAATTACCATATTTAGTAACTCTTATCAACCGCATTTTTCAAGCATGAAGAGATGTGGGAGACTTTTTTTCCCGGATAAAATTTCACATTTATAAAGTAAACTATGATGCCAAAGTTACACAAAGTAATATTATATTGATCCAACTTTATGAGGATTAAATATGATAACTAGTCAGGACTCTTCTACTACACACATTATGTTGCCAGTGGAAGAAATCCTGACCTGATTTGGTATAAAATTGTAACTCATGGCATGCTTTTAGACCAAAACCAATTTCATATACCCTCCTTCAGAAGTTCCTTTCTCTAGATCAGTGGTTCTCAACCTTCCTAATGCCGCGACCCTTTACTACAGTTCCTCATGTTGTGGGGACCCCCAATTTCATTGTTACAAATTGAACATAATTAAAGCATAGTGATTAATCACAAAAAACAATATATAATTATATATGTGTTTTCTGATGGTCTTAAGCGACCTCTGTGAAAGGGTCGTTTGACCCCCAAAGGGGTCGCGACCCACAGGTTGAGAACCGCGGCTCTAGAAGCTTGCCCCTCATCACCACTGCTGAGCGTTTCCTGTTTCACTGTTGGAACGGCCTCACACTAATTTCCTATCCTGGTATATTTTTTCCGAAATCATGGCAGACGCCTGTTAGTGGAGGACTCTGAAGGATTAATGGCTCCATTCATTCTTGTAAGCTCTCTGTGAACTGTGAGTAGACAGTGTGGGAAACTAGCGTTTGGTGAGCATATGTGGGAGCATGTAGGCTGTGGCCCCTTGTCCACGTGGGACAGTGCTCATTTGCTGGAGTGCTGAGTACCTTTCTGTTGCTCCCAGCGGCCTGAGTGCGATTGCATTGTCATTGCTAAAATAAATGTGCTGCAGCTGCAGCTAGGTTCTCAGCGTCTCTGAGAAACTCTTTTCTGTGTTTCTGGCTACGTCTTTTGTTCATGTTGCACAACCGTTTTAAAACCTATCTTTCTAAAGCTTTACACACATTGCTAACACACTCCTCCATCCATTGTGCCTCCTATTATGTAATAAAAAAGAGTCCAACAGGACTGAGTCCACTCAGTTTCCCATGCCCACATCTACAATCTTATTCATATCTGCTTTGCCATCTTATTTTTTTACCACCAATTTTAAAAACAAAGATGTTCCTCCTTCTGTCTACAAAAGGAATGTTTATTCCCTTAAACTCTCATCTCCTCCCATCTTGTCATGGACCCTTTCTATTAGTTAAGCAATTATTACTTAAAGAAACCCTTCCCATGCATAGCGTGTGCAAGACATCGAACTAGATGTTATGAATACAAAAATAAACCATTCA
>NW_006297021.1:951354-962504 GCF_000327345.1 Myotis davidii | reverse complement strand
CAGCAGGACAAGAGAGGAGCTACAGTTGATTATAAGGAACTGGTAGGCTCTACTCCAAGGAGTCCACGAAGGGTACAGCAGGAGCACAGGCTGCCGAAAGGCCCGTGGCGAGTGGGGTTTGGGGAACTATGGCTGTCGGGACCACAGGAGCCTCTAGAATATTGGAGTCTCCTCACTGGAGGCTGCCGCAGCGAGGTCGTGTGCAAGGCGAGATGGGATGACTTACAAGGATAGAGAGCTGGCACTTCATCAAAGAGAGCAGAATTTTTTCTGGTCTGCGTGATAGAAACATAATACGTTTGTGTACACGTGACAGACATCATTGGAGCCTTTTTTTGTTATAATAATCCTTTGTAAGTCTGTGGGGAGGTGCTTTATGAAATTTTTGGTTGTTACCGCTACTACCACATGATGTACACAACCGATCTGGGTCAGTTAACAAAAATGGGCCACATGGTTTTTCCTCTGTCCGTCCTCTGTCCGTTTTTCCTCTGGGCCCTCCTTGCTTGTCTGCTGGCATAGTTCCTCAACTGGATGGTGCCTGGGGCTCTTGCTTCAAAGGCCCATCACAAGGTCCAGACGGCAGCACTGCATGTCTGTAAATACACATGCTTATCGGACCACACATGAGATCAGGTAATGGGGACATAGCTGACTTCCAAAGGCTGATGCCACTGGGTACAGGAGGTGGGTCCCACACGGTCGCGGGCTCTGTTATCTCGGGGGCTAGAAAGAGCCATTTCCCTTCCTCCCATAGAAAACAGTGCAGGAGTAGGAAAGGAAGCAAATCTGTTAGGAGGAGCTCCGAAATGAGAAGTGCTGGGAGGGAAAGGCAGACACTTCCAGGAAGCCCAGCAAGGCTGGCTGGTCAGCAGCATTCTAAGGTGGCCCCAAACTGCCTGCCCCGTGAGTCCCCCTCCATCTGGTTATTTACATGCCAATCCAGGTATGGCTGTGAGGGGATTCCATGGGACCATCATGGTCCAAATCAGCTGACTTTGAAATCGATGATAAAAAGGGCCATTTGAAGACTTATTCCAGGAGGCTGGAAATGGGTCTTTAGCTCAACACGCTCATGTCCGAGGTCTTCAATGAGAGGATTAGCCTGAGATTCTGGAGCCTGTCCCAGTATTGAATCTTAGATTAACAATAGCACCTACTTATGGATTCTCTGACTCCATATGTTTCTTTAATCTGCAGGACTGAACAAAAATTAAACACAAAGTATGAATTCATATGACATGTGCAATTCTATGTCACTACTGGCAGAGTTACAGAATGCAATGGCTTCATTATTCTGCACTCACTGAAAATATGGTTTTAAAAGCGTGAATGTCTCCATAAAGTGGAGTAAGTTACATTTCACACAATTTCGTTACCTACTGCACTTATCTCCAGGATGCGGCTGCTCCTGGTTGTTGGGAGAAAATGCCCACTCGCCTCCTGTCTCTATGTTTTATAAGCAAGGCACTAATCGCCCTTTCGTCCCAGACCAAGATGTGTGTGCAGGGACGAGGCTTGAGAAAGTGGGTTTCTGTTTAGAGCAAAAGGCAGATTCCCTTACTGCTCAGTGTAACAGAGAGAAGGTCTTCTGCCAGAACAGAGGACAGGTTTGCTCTAGTCCAGGCGGTGCGTGTGTGTGTATGTGTGTGTGTGTGTGTGTGTGTGTGGTCTGCTGTGAGGCACACTTGACTGTGTGTGTGGCATCCACATGGACCCATGTGCATCACCCTCATAATCCAGGGAGGTAACACATGTGCTGTGTCCATGCTTCTCTGAGACACAAATAATAGTTTGTCTTAAATCCAGGCGGTCTCTTGTCTTCTGCTGACATCAGTGAGACTATGACAGAATAACTAGTTAATTGCACTTAATTTAAAATCTACCCTGGACACTGACCAATGAACTTATAAACCCAATAGGTTCACATACACCCTAGCTGTTTCCACGGTTATAAAACAGGATTTTGGTAAAAAGTAAAAAATGTATTTTTCCCTTGTTGATCTGTATAAAATATCTAATGAGATCACTTTCCTATATCAACCTCTGGATGTATGATTTATCTTTAAAAGATTAAAATGAGTACTTCAAGACCTTAATACACTATTATCTTCCTAACGTCATTTGGGGAATTCAGCTTCAACCATGTCTCCTACATTTATCAACGAAAAGAATAAGAATGAAGGAATGTTCTTTGCTCATTGATTTAGAATTGCCAAAATTTTAGGGTGGATAAAGAATACCTTTTCAGACCTTACCTTTTTTTGGTTAAATATGGAAACAAAATATTCTCATTAATTTTCCTTTCTCAGTGCTCTATCAAATTCCTTGCATGAATGCTATTCATTTTCTTTAGCATTTACTATAGAAAAGTTATTTCAGGATATTAATGAAAGTGAGAACAAATATGATACATGTCGACTTTAAGCACTTGGTTCTATTCAGTGGTTCAGTTCAATCTGTTCAGCCATAAACTGACCTTTGTTAATGGAAATACTTCATTTTAAAAAAAATATATTTTATTGATCTTTTACAGAGAGGAAGGGAGAGGGATAGAGAGTTAGAAACATTGATCAGCTGCCTCCTGCACACCCGCCACTAGGGATGTGCCCGCAACCAAGGTACATGCCCTTGACTGGAACCGAACCTGGGACCCCTCAGTCTGCAGGCCAACACTCTATCCACTGAGCCAAACCAGTTAGGGCAATACTTTCATTTTATATATACATTTTTAAGATCCTGCGTCTGAGGTAGATCATAGTGAGTTAATGACTGAGTAGGCACAGTGGCTTCAAACCTTGTTGCTAAACTGCATCTGTACCAGCCTGGTCAGCTGGGGTGGATGTCTGTCCGGCCAGCCTTTCTCTGGACCACTGCCGCTGGGGTAAAGCTGGGGAAATGCGCTAAGCGCCTGCTCTGCAGTCCTGCCCGAGTGTCCATGATGGACCCCATCGTTTTGTCCGCTTTGTGTTGCCTCCTGAAGTGTTGATTACTCAGTCCTCTGGCATCTCTACACTATAATGGTTTGGGTGTTTCCAAGGACAAGAAAACACAAAAACATTTTCAACTAAGCTGAAAGCCATCCCAATAGTTCAGAGTGGGTTATATGATTTAGAAGATACTATTCTTCTAAATCCTGGGATTTGTTTTAGAAGATACTATTCTGAAAGAAAAGGAGTTGGGGAGACAAACAGAGAGAACGAGAGGAAATGACACTTCCTGGGAATCAAGCATTATCATCTTCTACATTGAGGACAAGAGGCTCCTTCCTTACAGGCGCTGGGCCACGGTCACAGGTGCTGTCTTTACTTCCTGCAGAAGATTGATTGTGTCCTTTGAGCTCTGGGGTCCTGTGACCTCCTCATAGCAGATATATATCACTTGCACCATGAGCATCCCATTTGTCAGTCGTAGAATAAGCTGCCAGCCCTTAGGAATCTTATAATTAAATTGTGCTTTTCTTCTATATCTTTGATAATCCTTAGAACACCTGGGGTCATGGAGAACTGGTTCAAATATTGAGTGAAATATTGAATTAACTTTACATTCTCTAGAATGTTATGAATAGCCCATTTTGCTACATCCCAGAGGACAGAGATTGTAAGCTATAAGTCTACAAGGAAATTGGTGCTTGGGGGGTTCAGGGGATGAGCAGATAGTTTGAAGGAGGAGGAGAAGGTCTGGAAGCTATAAACACTATCATTCCTTATTTGTCTTTTTTGTTTCAACTTGAAGAAACGATGAGTTAAATGAACTGTCCACACAGAAGACTTATTGTTGTGCCTTTTCTAGCTCTGAGGAGTTGACCCTTCATCACTTGCATTATTCCACTGTCCCAGTCTTACCACGGGAAGAGAAGGGAGACTGCAGATAATATATCAGCATATTGCTTTTGTAGGAACCCCAAACCTTGACACTCAATCAATCCTTTGGTGAGTGGTACTAATGAGGTCAAGTTTCCAAATCTGGACTTCACCTAAACCTACTATATGGCAGCAGATCACTTCATTATTTGTTGCCAGAAACTTTATTAAAATGTGCAATGATTCATTTACTCACTTACTTATTAATTGAACTATATTCATGGTTCCTGACTATACATTAGGCATTATACAAGGCCTTAGTGGTATAATAATGATCAAGGTAACCAAGATTCTCAACTATAAGGAGCTTATGGTAAAGGAGATAAAAATGAATGAATACACAAAATATTGAGCAATTGGGCTAAACATAATTTAGAGGCAAACAGAATGATAAGGTAGAGAATTATGAAGAGAGATCCCTGAAGCTACAAGGATGAGCCTGGTGAACATGGCTCAGTGGTTGAGCGTGGACCTATGAACCAGGAGGTCATGGTTCGATTCCCGGTCAGGACACATGCTCCAGATAAAGGCTCGATCTTCAGTGTGGGGCATGCAGGAGGCAGCCAATCAATGATTCTTTCTCATCATTGATGTTTCTATCTCTCTCTCCCTCTCCCTTCTTTTCTGAAATCAATAAAAAATATATTTTAAAAAAAGAAACAAAAAACTTCAAGGATGAGAAGGCCTCAGCCTTGGGCAGAGCAGGTAAAGGTTGTAGAATAGTTTTCCAGACCGCTGGGAAAGAACTTGCTGGGTTAGAGAAACTAAAAGGAGGACGAGGTGACTTCTATGGAGTGAGCATAAGAGGAAGTGCATTGAAATGAAGCTGGAGAGGAAAGCATGGGCCAAATTACTTGTGCGTAATAGGCTGTGGAAAGAATTTGGACTTGCCCTAACCTGTTTGGCTCAGTGGATAGAGCACCGGCCTGTGGACTAAAGGGTCCCAGGTTTGATTCCGGGCAAGGGCATGTACCTTGGTTGTGGGCGCATCCCCAGTAGGGAGTGTGCAGGAGGCAGCTGATCGATTTTGTTTCTAACTCTCTATCCCTCTCCCTTCCTCTCTGTAAAAAAATCAATAAAATATTTTTTTAAAAGAATTTGGACTTTAAGTTCACTAAGAAGACAGTGATGACTCTTAAGCAGAGGTCTGGTAAAATCCATGCATCCTTTAAATTGATGCTGAAAGGATGAGAACTAAGAGTAGAAATCAGAAGTCACATAGGAGATTGCAGTGGAAGTATTATTGTTGATGCCCACAGACACACTCTTCTCCATCCTTCACACTTTCCTGGGCCCCTGAGGCAGACTGCACAGCCTGCAGCACCCAGCAGCATCCCCTTCCTTGTGGCCTCCAGCTCTATTTGGCCAATGAGGAACATGGGCAGGAAATGAGAGAGAGAAAGAGAGAGAGAGAGAGAGAGAGAGAGAGAGAGAGAGAGAGAGAGAGAGAAACAGAGACAGAGAGAAAGGTAAGATCAAAACATTTGATGTGACTGAGTCTCTGCTAGGTTGTTAAATTTGTCTGTGTCCCTCCTTGTTACTAATCTTGTCCTATTGTTCTTTACCTTGTTGTATTTGTATAAACCCTCCACTAGATTTGTAAATAATCATTTCTGTTTATTTTTTAAAAATATATCTTTATTGATTTCAGAGAGGAAGGGAAGGAGAGAGATAGAAACATCAATGATGAGAGAAAATCATTGATCAGCTGCCTCCTATATGCCCCACACTGGGGATGGAGTCCACAACCCAGGCCTGTGCCTTGACAGTGAATTGAACTGTAACCTCCTAGTTCATAGATTGACACCCAACCACTCAGCCATCCTGACAGGCTAAATAATCTTTATATAAAAACTTCTTCAGTTACTAAGCTCTGTTGTCCCATGTGTCTCTACCCAGGAATCTGCATCTAGAGACTACTTCAGTATTTCAGGCAAAAGATAAGGATGGTTTGATTTAAGGACAGGGCTGTGAAGACTGAATTACATTGACTTGAGATGCATTTTAAAGGGAGACACAAAGGATTTGTTGAATGATATGATGTGCAGTTTAAGAAAAAGGACAAATCCAGGATGACTCCATTTGACTAGATGATTCCAGTCCAAACAAGTGTTTCAGGGCTAACACCACTTATCAGGGAAAACTAGAAATGGAACAGGCTTCCAGGAGAGAGAAAGGTCAAGAAAATGTCAGTTTAAAGTGCTTGGGAGATTTCCAAATGGAAATATCATGTTGTCATTAAATAAATAATCGTGGATTTCAGAGGAGGCCTGAACCGTAAATATACCTTTGTATTTGTCACCTCACCCATGGCTCAGGAGTGATTGCATCACGGAGAAAGTGGGCAAATTAGAATTTTGAGGTCTGACCCCTGGGTGACATCAGCAATTGAGAATGAGAAGGAACAGCCAGTGAGGAAGGAGGAACCTGGGAGAAAGGAGCCATGATAGCCCTAAGGAGGAACTCTCAAAGAGGCATGCTGGGAAAATCTTAGAATTTGTCAACATTTGCGGATGGGTTGAAACTGATGAGAATGGCTAGGTAGTCACTGGATTTTGCTGCCGGTTCTGACAACATTAATTTCTGTTGCGGACTCTGACCAAACAAGACCAAAGCAATCTGAAGAATGACAGGGAGAGGAGCAAGGGAAAACGTCATGTGTACGTAATGCTGCTGATAAGTTCTTCCAGGAAATAAACGTCCTAGCAAGGAAAGAGCTGAGACAGCTGGCATGTGAGAGGAAAGGAAGGTTCTTTTTGTTGTTTTCGGGTGGGGTGCGTTTGAAAGAGATGATGGATGAGGTGGGAGTATCTGATGCAGATGGAGAAGCACAGAGATAAGGAGCAAAGTCTGAAAGGTGTGAGAGCAGCAATGAGCTTTTCCTAAAAAAATTCAGTAACTTAACAAAAATAGATTTGACTTTGCCCAAGGAAGGTAGGGCACTTTTGAGATAGTATACTGAAGAGAATGATATGGTGTGTGCTTTAAAGCAATCATTATCAACAAGTTAGAATTAGCACACACAAACAATGAAAAGCATACAGGAACAATGATCAAAAGCCATTGCCTTTTCTGCAAGTGCAGGGTGAACTTAGACTTGAAATATTTGCACCGAGAGCTGTATTCGTTTTTCCATGCTCTTCTCCGAGTAGCAAAACAAATGACATTAATTTTTGCTCAGTGTTCCAAGGCATATAAATTCACGAATTATTACATGGTTTTGATACTTGTGCTATGTTCCTCTTTCAAAATTTTACACCTTTGGTTTTCTATGTGCACTGATTATTTATATTTATCTCTTATAGCATACGTTTTTTTTAAAACAACAGAAATTTGTTTCTCACAGTTTTGGAGGTTGGGAAGTCCAAGATAAGTATATCAAGGTATAGGGGGTAGGCAGCCACAATCTTGCTGTGACTTCACATGACCTCTTCTTTGTGTGCAGGGGGTGGAGAGAGAGAGAGAGAGAGAGAGAGAGAGAGAGAGAAGTTCTCCAGACAACTACCTTGGGGATTTGGGCTTCAATAGATGAACTGTTGAGGGCCACAAAAATTCAGTCCACAGCATTAGAAGATACTAACATAGCATACGTTAATTCTATTCTTAAAAGCTTCCCAAAAAGAGTTGCAAAAAAGAAAGAGCCAGCAGAATGTATTGTTTTTAACAACTATCAAATTGTCAAAAGAAAATCAGAGAACTTTATTTGGTATGAATATTTTATTGCATGAGGAACAAAACTTTTGAACAAGGAGACAAACCCAGAGGCGGCACGAAGCTCAGAAGCCTGACGTCAAGGGAAGGCTCATGCAGTGAGCGAGGGAGGTGTTCAGCCTTCACAGGGATTGGTTATTACAGAGGGAGCTTCGGACGGCAGGGGTTGGTTAAAAGTAATCATCTTTCGCCAGTTGAGGAAGACATTTAAGCTTCTTTTATGATTACCAGAGGCATTAATAAGGAAATAACCTAAATTAAGGTTCACTTATATTTATGAGATAAAACTAGATTAAGTTTTGCTACTTGGCTTAACAGGTTATGTCTGCTTGGGGAGTTTTCAAGTCTGGTCTGCATTTTATACCATTTTAACATGAGCGATAGGACAGAAAATACCTATAGACTGAAGTCTTTCTGCTCCAGTGTCTATAACTTAAAGCTTATTAACACAACTCTAATTATTACTCTCTCATGTCCATTTTGCTTAAAATATTGGATTCCGAGTTTTTTCCCCAGCGTTTGTTTTCTACAATATCAGTTATTTTGAATCTTACCTTTGGAAAAATGTAAAATAACTCAAGCAGGATATTTGAAACTTTATAATTCCAATGAATGTGTTTAAGGAATGAAAATGAACTGCACTTGTATTTAAAATGAATATTCATATACAAATGCAGTTAGTTTATATCCTCTGGCAAAATAGTATATTATAAAGCTACCTGAGATCTTTGGTAAATATTTCCTGAAGTCATTTTCCAGCAGCCCAGCATAGATGAGAGAAAACAGACCTGAGGCAGGTGGCCCTGGAGGCAGGTAGCGCTGGTCTAAGTCCCAGTCTCCACACCTATGTTCTATAATAATAAAAGTGTAATATGCTAATTAGACCGGATGTCCATCTGGACGACCTTCCGGACCAAGCCAGGGCTGTGAGGGAAGCCTGTATCCCGAGTGCCAGAGGGAAGCCGGTGATGGCAGCAGGGGAAAGGAAGGCCTACTCTTGCACAAATTTTGTGCATCGGACCTCTAGTAAGTTATATAATAATAGACCAATAAAACTACTCAAGTCAAAATATTGTTAGAGTGCATGAAAGAAATCATGTAACAATAAAAATAGCAGTTTTCTGAGTCCATATAAGTGTTTTATTTTCGTTTTCCTTATTCAATTTCCATATTTTGTCTTTAAAAATGCTTCTTTTTTATTCCTTCTATGCCTTATTCCACCTCCACCCACACCCAAAATAAAATAAAATGAAAATACTTCTTTTTATTCTAGTAAAAACACACAATATAAAATTTATCATCTTACCCCTCCCCCCAACCCCCTAACACACACGCTCCTAGGTCACAGGCATTCTACTTCCTGTCTCTATGACTTTGATGACTTCAGATACCTCATATAAGTGGAATCACACAGTATTTATGTGTTGTAATTGATTTACTTAGCATAGTGTGTTCAAGATGCAGCCATGTGGTAGCATGTTACAGGATTTCCTTCTTAAGGCTGAATAATATTCCATTGTATGTATATACCACTATTTGTTTACCCACTCATCCATCAGTGGACATTTAGGCTGCTTCCACCTCTTGGCTGTGTTAAGTAGTACTGCTATCAGCACAGGTGTGCACACACGTCCTGGAGACCCACCCACCCTTGCCCACCTCCATCCACCCCTGCCTCTCTCACTCTGGCCGTCACCACATTGTTGTCTGTGTCCACGTGTAATGCATAGATGTTCTTTGGATAATCCCTTCACCTTCTTGTATCCAGTCCCCCCTCCCACATCCTTCTGACAGTTGTCATTCTTGTCCATGTTTCCATGCCTGTTTCTGTTTTGTTCATCAGTTTATTTTGTCCATGAGATTCCCCATAGAAGTGAGATCATATGGTATTTGTCTTTCTCTAACTGGCTTTTTTTGATGATCAGTATGTTGAGTATGTTTCTATGAGTTTGGCTATTATAGGTACCTCATATTAGTGGAATCACATAGCATCCTTTTGTGTCTGGCTTATTTCACTTAGCAAAATGTCTTCAAGTGTTATCCATGTGAGAGCATACATCAGAATTTCTTTCCTTCTTAAGGCTGAATAATATTCCATTGTATGTATATACCACTATTTGTTTACCCACTCATCCATCAGTGGACATTTAGGCTGCTTCCACCTCTTGGCTGTGTTAAGTAGTACTGCTATCAGCACAGGTGTGCACACACGTCCTGGAGACCTGCTTTCAATTCATATATATATATATATATATGAGATTGCTGGATCATATGGTAGTTCTACTTTCAATTTTTTGAGGAAACTTTATACTGTTTCCCATTGCAGTTCAACTGTTTTAAAATCCCACCAACAGTATACAAGGATTCCAATTTCTCCACATCCTTGCTATTTTCTGTTTTGTTTTTGTTGGTTTTTGTTCATTGTTTTGTTTTGTAATAGCCATCCTAATGGCTGTGAGATAATATCTCATGTAGTTTTGATTCACATCTTTTTAAAATTTATTTTTATCTTTGACACTATTACGGATGTCCCCACCCCCCCACCCCCCCTTTCCCCCCTCCATCCACCCCTGCCTCTCTCACTCTGGCCGTCACCACATTGTTGTCTGTGTCCACGTGTAATGCATAGATGTTCTTTGGATAATCCCTTCACCTTCTTGTATCCAGTCCCCCCTCCCACATCCTTCTGACAGTTGTCATTCTTGTCCATGTTTCCATGCCTGTTTCTGTTTTGTTCATCAGTTTATTTTGTCCATGAGATTCCCCATAGAAGTGAGATCATATGGTATTTGTCTTTCTCTAACTGGCTTTTTTTGATGATCAGTAATGTTGAGTATTTTTTCATATGCTTGTTGGTCATTCATATATATATCATCTTCAGAGAAAAATCTATTCAAGTTCTTTGCCTAGTTTTAATTGGCTTATTGTTATTTTTGTTGTGGAGTTGTCAGACTTCTTTATATATGGACCTGCCCCCAAGCCTGTAGGTAATGGTTGTAGATCTGTTCCAGGCCCTTCCTCCTACACCCATTGCATTCATTAGAACATGCCTCGCTGCATCTGTAAGTTTGTTGCTTAAAAACAAAATCTTGGCAGCATGCTTTTCTTTGCACCTAGCATTTGGGGCTTGAAAAAAAAAAGTACCAAAAAGGCTGCTCTTTACTTGACTGTCTCAACAGTCCTTGGTGTTTAAATATTTGTCTGCTTGGCTTTAAAGTTTTGGATAATAGGATTGGTTTATCTTCCCCTTTTATGGAGCCTCTTCTAAGGGTGTGTGTAAAGCATTAGTCAAGAAGGTGTTTGTTTGTTCCTGCATGGGCCTCTGGTGCGTGTGTGTGTGTGTGTGTGTGTGTGTGTGTGTGTGTGTGTGTGAAGAGCCTTTGGAGTTTTCTACTCCTACCATCATGTCACCTGAGAACAGATTATTTTACCTCTTCCTTTCCAGTTTGGATATCTGTTACTTATTTTTCTTCCCTGACCTAGTCTTCATTACTTCCTCTGCTAACTTTGCTAACTTTGTTTAATGTGCTCTTTCTTCTAATTTTTTGATATGTAAAATTAGGATGTTGATTTGAG
>NW_006297021.1:941421-942825 GCF_000327345.1 Myotis davidii | reverse complement strand
AAATCACTCATCTACTTCCCTCTGAAATTTGTCAGTCTGTTGCATGTTTTAATGTCTCTGGATCTATTTTGTTCATCAGTTTATTTTGTCCATGAGATTCCCCATAGAAGTGAGATCATATGGTATTTGTCTTTCTCTAACTGGCTTTTTTTGATGATCAGTAATGTTGAGTATTTTTTCATATGCTTGTTGGTCATTCATATATATATCATCTTCAGAGAAAAATCTATTCAAGTTCTTTGCCTAGTTTTAATTGGCTTATTGTTATTTTTGTTGTGGAGTTGTCAGACTTCTTTATATATTCTGGCTATTAATCCCTTATCAGATACATGATTTTCAAATCCTTTTGTCATAAAAGTTCTTAAGTTTGGTGTAGTCCCATTACTTTATTTTTGCTTTTGTTCTGTGGTTTAATGTCATATCCAAGAAATCATTGCAAAGTCCAGTGTCATGAAGTTTTTCCTGTTTTCTTCGAGGAATTTTAGAGTTTTACATCTATCCACTTTGAGTTACTTTTGCTTTTGGTGTAACATAGGGTCCAGCTTCATTCTTTTGCATATGGACGTCTAATTTGCCCAGTGCAGTTTGTTCTGGAGACTGTGTTTTCCACAGTCCTAGTAAGTGGTCTTGGCATTCATGTTGAAGATTTGATTACATACACAAGGATTATTCCTGAGTTTGCTATTTATTCCATTGGTCTACTTGCCTGTCGTTATGTCAGTAAAATACTGTTTCGATTACTATAGCTTTGTAATATGTATTGAAATGAAGAAGTGTAAGTGCTTTTTGTTTCTGTCTTTCAAATTTGTTTTGCACTATTTGTGGGATTCCTTTGATATCCCATGACTATGGAATATCATTCTATTTCTTTTAAAAAATGCAGTTGGAATTAGATAGGGATTGCATTGAATCTGTAGATTGCTTTTGGTAGTATAGACACTTTAACAATATTAAGTCTTCTAATCCATGAATATGGCATGTCTTTCCATTTATTATGCCTTTTAAAATTTTAGCAATGTTTGTAGTTTTCATTGCATAAATCTTTCATTTCCTTGATTCATTTAACTGCTAAGTATTTTGTTCTTATTGATGTTATAGTAAATAAAATTGTTTTCTTAATTTCCTATGGGAGATAGTTTGTTGTCAGTGTGTAGAAACAGAACTCATTTTATGTCCTACAACTCGGCTTACTTCGTTCATTACTTCTAAGAGTGTGTGTGTGTGTGTGTGTGAGTGTGTGTGTGAGTGTGTGTGAGTGTGTGTGTGTGAGTGTGTGTGTGAGTGTGTGTGTGTGTGTGTGTGTGTGTGTGAGAGTGTGTGCATTCCCCAGGGCCCATTAGAATGTGCATATGGGTATGAGAGTGTGGGAGTGTATGGGTGTGTGTGTGTGTGTGAGAGCGTGTG
>NW_006297021.1:940146-941217 GCF_000327345.1 Myotis davidii | reverse complement strand
GTGAAGAGCCTTTGGAGTTTTCTACTCCTACCATCATGTCACCTGAGAACAGATTATTTTACCTCTTCCTTTCCAGTTTGGATATCTGTTACTTATTTTTCTTCCCTGACCTAGTCTTCATTACTTCCTCTGCTAACTTTGCTAACTTTGTTTAATGTGCTCTTTCTTCTAATTTTTTGAAATGTAAAATTAGGATGTTGATTTGAGGTCATTTATAATGTATGCAATTACAACTATAAACGTTCCCTTTAGCACTACTTTCACTGAATCTAATAAGTTTTGCTATTTTGTGTTTTCATTTACATTTCACTTACATTGCATGACTTTTTTGTATTCACATGGTTTGTTTCCCTTATCATTTCCTTCCTATTTTAAGTGGGTTTACTATATGTTTTTAGAAACCATTGTTACTTCGTTTATTGAAGGCCAGTCAACTCATTTTAAAGGAAGCTTTTACTAATGAAAGGATATTTAAACAAGAAAGAAATATTAGCTATTTAAGGTCACTATATTTGTAGCCTGTATTTAATACGTATGACCACCATATAAAAGTCTAGGCAAATAAGTTTTAACATTTAAAGATATAAAATTCCTAAAATTTATACTGAGTTTATGCAGAATTTATGGCAATAGCACATTTTTCAAGATCATCTATGCCCCCAAACTCACCACTTTTTATTATTATATATAAATCAATAATTTTAGAAGAATATTAAGAATGAGAAACTAAGATGGCGGCAGAGATAAACACCGGGAAGTTGATGCCGCTCACAACAATTGATTAATACCTCAGAAAAACAATACGGACATCATCCAGAACCACAAGAGGACGGAATTCCTCTCCGCCTCTGGGTTCTTGATCTTGAACGCTGAGGGCCTCCCGTGCCCACCAGGTGTGTCTGTCTGCATCTGCTCCCACCTCAGCACCTGCATTAACCCCCTAGAGGTGATCTCATAGCTGCACTGGCTTCCGAGGAACAGGGCATCACCACTCCGCCCTCTCACTGTCATCTCACAGGTGCCAACCCTCAGCACCCAGAACACCCAGACACTCTCCACAGGACGTGAGCG
>NW_006297021.1:898876-937332 GCF_000327345.1 Myotis davidii | reverse complement strand
TTGTGTGACAGGGTGCGGCCCCCCAAACCCCCATGGGCCCTGCTCTGCGTGTGACAGGGTGGAGCCGCAACCTCCCCATCGGCCCTGCTCTGAGTGTGACAGAGGGGAGTGCCCCAACCCCCTGATCAGCCCTGCTCTGTGTGTGACAGGGTGCGGTCCCCCAACCTCCCATGGGCCCTGCTCTGCGTGTGACGGGGTGGCGCCCCAACCTCCCCATTGACCATGCCTTGAGTGTGACAGGGGGCGGCGCCCCAACCCCCCAATTGACCCTACCCTGAGTGTGACTGAGGGTGGCATCACAACCTCCTGTTCGGCCCTGCTCTGCGCATGACAGGGATGAGCTCCCCAACCCCCGGATCAGCCCTGCTCTGTGTGTGACAGGGTGGAGCCGCAACCTCCCCATCGGCCCTGCCCTGAGTGTGACGGGGGGAGTGCCCCAACCCCCTGATCAGCCCTGCTCTGTGCGTGACGGGGTGGCGCCCCAACCTCCCCATTGACCATGCCTTGAGTGTGACAGGGGGCGGCGCCCCAACCCCCCAATCGGCCCTACCCTGAGTGTGACTGAGGGTGGCATCGCAACCTCCTGATCCGCCCTGCTCTGTGCATGACAGGGGGAGGCGCCCCAACTCCCCAATCGGCCCTGCTCTGAGCCTGACCAGGAGCTGCAGGGCAGGCACCTAGGGATTGGGCTTGCCCTCTGCCACCCGGGAGTGGGCCTAAGCCAGCAGGTCGTTATCTTCCGAGGGGTCTCAGACTGTGAGAGGGCACAGGCCAGGCTGAGGGACCCCCCTGCCCCCCAAGTGCACAAATTTTTGTGCACCAGGCCTCTAGTTTTAATATATTGTTTAGAAATAGCAGAGCTAAAAGTTTTTCCTTCAACTTGTGGATCATAAATAAATATGGTTTTAGGTTTGTAGACTTTTGGTATATGCATTACTCTGTTTTAAATAATAGAATCATCTCTTCAATGATAATGCAACAACAATTCAACCACATGGGGGGATCTATATTCTTACATTACTTTATTGTAAACAAGATGTCTGCTTATGATTGTGGATATTGTTAAACTTACAAATCCCTTTGCAACAGCCTTAGAAGTCAATTGTGATAAAGCTTTGAAAACAAAATCTTAATTGATCGTGAGTTTACATTAATTAGAAATATATTATGTGCTTCCCCTTTGGAGATAACTTTGGTCTGCCCAACATTCAGCTGCAGAAAATTTCATGTTTAACTTTTAGTCATATTTTGGCAAAACAGAGATACTCACATGTTTGCCAAATGGGACCAGATGGAAAAGTTGATCTTATGGTACTGCGGCGTCAGTGTCTCCATTTCCAAGTGTTTTCCATTCATCTCCGAGTCCCGGCCTCCTCATTCTCATCACACAAAGTCCCAGCAGAACGTGTGTCCCTGTGCATGCAGGACCTTCAAACTGGGAAGAATGCAATCTCCACGTGTCAGTGGGATTTGGTTGCTGAATGTCCAAAATAAATTCCAGGAATTAATTTTGTGACACAGAAAAAATAGCCTAAAAATAAATCACACTTTTCTAGTAGAGATAAAGAAATGAAACGCATTTTAGATTTATTTTTTACTTTTTCTTGATTGTTTTCATTTGATAGATACAACTCAAGGATCTATAAAACTTGAACACTCTATTTTGTTTCTGACATAAAAATAAATTTCTTTGCATGTATAATGAATTGTAATAGCAATAACCATGGAAGTAAAAGAAAACATTTCAGCTGAGAATGACTATTAAATCACATGAGCATCCTTGTAGAATTTTGCCAAAATTCCTTCGAAAATGGATTGAATAATATTATTACTGTTTTTATTAAAACAAACTCTAAAAAACATAATTTCCCAGTAGTAAACATTTCCTTTCTCCTGAAACCTTGGAGAGTTTTTAAAAAGTAATTATTCATAGTCGCACTTTAAAGGCACATCTTAAAAAATATTTTTTAATTTTCTAAATAATTCCCCATAGATTGTGTTGACTTTAAGTGTTTCTGAATGTTTGCTTTCAAAGTGTGTGTCACTGCATGAGGAATGAATTTAAAAGTTAACACAAATTTGGAATCTTAAGCTAAATTAATTTTATAAAATAGTTTTTTATTTTTCCAATTAAGAGACATGTCTTCACTTTTTTCTTTTGTCTCTCTTGTCATCAAAGTTTTAAGATTTTTATATGAAACTGGTACCACTTCTGATTCTCTTATAGTAAGCAAAGTATCTATGATTAGACACACCTCTTTTTAAGGACAATCTTCTTCTGCCCTGGCCGGTGTGGCTCAGTTGGTTGGATGTTGTCTGGGGCAGAGGTCACCAATTAGATTCCCAGTCAGGGCACATGCCCAGGTTGTGGGCTTGATCCCCAGTGCGGGGTGTACCTAAAATAGGGTACAGATATCTCTGATCCCAATTTATTGAAAAACAGACTGTACTTAGTGTCAGTTGAAATAATGCCGGTTTTCTGTCATCCTCTCAGTGGAATGTCCAGCCTTCCATATGTAACAGTACACTTGGCACACAGGTGATATTTTAATAGCTCATTCAAAGCGTTTCTTGGTCTTTGTTTCTATTTCTTCCATTCCTAATGTTACCTTACTATCAATCAAGAGGATATGTGCAGAAGTATACCTGGGAATGAAGCATATGAGACAGTATGTGAAACTGAAAACGGTGCACAATTTGGCATTAGCTTGAGACCTTGTCAGAACGTTCCCAGTGGCGGAACGATGTATGAGGGTGGACAGATTTTTATACCTGAGAGATCCTAAGTTCAATTTATAAAGTAGTGAATGAGATAAAAGAAGAGATTTTTAACTATTTAAAATTATCAAAGCGTGTCTGTGACCTACCGGTGTATGAATATAAAATGTATGCATGCTGTGCTTCTTATTGAAACTATAATAATCACATTGTAAGTCTACAAATTGTCCCACAACTAGGCATGGTAATAATGTATTTATTACCTTTCTTCATGATGCTCACCTCCACGTACAATATCTAATACTTCATTTCACCTATTCGAATGCAAGGCTGAGCTTAAATCTTCCTTTCTTGGCCTCCCTGACTACTTCATTCTGCACTAACGTTTTCCTCCTCTGTTACCCAATTCACTTATGTCTTCTGTCCTATTGTTAGACTTGGGCACTATGTATCATGCGTGCTTCTTGTTTAGCTAAATATATTTTCATTTCCTTGTTTTAGGGTCTGTTTTATCATACTTTTGAATGTCACACAGGACTAGTATTTATCATAGCAAGTTTGGCCCTCATTCTAGGAATATTTTAAAAAATACATCGTGATTTCTGTTTCTTAAATTGATGGAGATAATTTTCTCTTTGGAAATTGTTGAGGAAAACATCCTCATAACCATTTTTGGCTGTGAAACATTCGCCCTTTCCATGTTCCTCCTCCACCAGACACTTTAGATAAGAGAAACTAAAAATTAAAACACTATGGTATGCATGAATAGTTATAGATTATTCCCAATCACCTCCAGAAAAAAAGGGTTTGTAAGCTCAAGGACACCGAACATTATTGCAAATGGTTTTTACAAAATTCATTATAGTTGTGAAATTGCCTTTCCATCTGTTTATACAAATAAAACAGCTAGATTTGGAAAATTTTTAATTGCCTAATAAAAAGATAAGGGCCTGTCATTTAAGACTTTTAAACTCCTTTTGTTTCTCTGTAAAAAGCTATATAGCAATAGAAAGAGCATTATCACCAAGAGCCACACTTCCATTTATATCCGTAAATGAGGGTTCCTTCAACTTTCTACCAGGAAAGTCAGTATGCTCCTCTTTCTCAGAATATCTGTAGAACGCAGCACTATTTAAAATAAAAACACTATCGCCTGGCTGGTGTGGCTCAGTGGTTGAGCATCGACCTATGAACCAGGAGGTCGAGGTTCAATGCCTGCTCGCCCGGCATTGATCCCAGTTGTGGCCTCAATCCCCAGTAGGGGCAATGCAGGAGGCAGCCAATCAATGATTCTCCCTCATCATTAATGTGTCTATCTCTCTCTCCCTCTCCATTCCTCTCTGAAATCAATAGAAATATATTTAAAAGTAAATAAATGAATAAAAACACGATTCACATAAGTAAATCCCAATAAATGGTATTGGTAGCTGGCTCACTGGGAGCAACCAAGTGGTTAAGATCGCACATCTAAAAATCAATACTCCTGGTAGATTCGCCTTCCTAGAGCAGAGGTGTTTTTAAAGCTTACAGAAACTCAAGAATATAATTGCCCAAAGCTCGGGCATAACTGATAACCTTCTCGAGGAAGCCATTTGGGAGAAAAAAATCTCATTATGATTACAAAGCTATTCAGTGAGCAGAGAATCAGAACAAGAGGAATTAGGAATTATTAAATATTTACTGTCACTTGCTATCGTAACTTGGTAGCATTATGGTCATTGGTTTAGGGAAGGAACAAAACGGTAGCAGAAATGATTCTGAGTGTGGGGCAGACATACAGTTGACCCTTGAATAACACGGCTTTAAGCTGCAAGGGGCCAGGTATACACATATTTTTTTTCCAATAACTACCTGTACTGTTTTATATCCTTGGTTGGGAGTCCATGGATGTGGAGGGCCAGCTGGGTATATTGCTCTGTACCATTTTATATACAAAATCTGAGGATCCTTGGATTGTGGTACCCATGTTGCTCCTGGAACCAATCTACCATGGATACTTAGGGACAACTAAGTTTGGGGGGAGTCAAAAGTTACATGTAGCCGAAACCGGTTTGGCTCAGTGGATAGAGCATCGGCCTCCAGACTGGGGGGTTCCAGGTTCAATTCCGGTCAAGGGCATGTACCTGGGTCGCGGGCACATCCCCAGTGGGAGATGTGCAGGAGGCAGCTGATCGATGTTTCTCTCTCATCGATGTTTCCAACTCTCTATCTCTCTCCCTTCCTTTCTGTAAAAAATCAATAAAAAAAAAAAGTTACATGTAATTTTTTTTATTCCTGAGGAAGGGGCCAGGGCTCCCAACCCCTTTGTTGTTCAAGGTCAGCCTTTCCTGATGAATGCTTACACAGGTAGTAGAAAAGACTGAGGAACCAGGAAACAGTATTAGCAACAGTGGGAAGTCATTACCTTCTCCAGGCCAGAGGGGGACAAGAGGAGAAGGCAGGTTTGTAGAGCCTACTGGGTCAGCTGGCCAAATGGAATCCAGTGAGTCCATTGGGTGCGGGGGCGGGGGGAGGGTCCTGGAAGAGCAACCTTGCCTGAGATAACATCCCAGGCAGACAGGGGAGGGGAGGGATACCCCAGCGCCTCGCTTCCTCTCACCTTCCCATCGCCCCACAATGCCCTTCACTGGCTGAACCCATGCATAGTCAGCGTGTCATGGACTCTTTTCCACATTTTTTTATTTACACTTTTAGGAGATGGTCACTTTTTTCTATTCTTTTGCTGGTTTCTCTAGAAATTTTAACTCCCAGACTTATTTGATCAAAATCTGAAATTAAAACCCATACCCTTCCCCAAACTACAGAAGTATATTCACCACTCCTGTCTCTAAGGCAATTATTTTAATATAACTTCAGGTCTTTTTAACCTCACACGGCATTGCGTTCTTGGTTTATACAGTAGTCGTAATAAACATATCACACACGCTCTATGTTCCAGATACTTTGCCAAATACTTTATTATGCTCTTTCATCTCATCCTCACAGTCACCCACAAGGGAAATAGTGTTATTATCATCAATTTACACCGAGGTTATTAAGATGGCATTACAGTCGGGCTTCCAACCAATATTATAGGCTCTCAAGGCCAAGCTCATTCTCACTCCTTAGAGCTTCTGTCTACGAATGTTGCCTTGTATCTTCCACATTTTCACAAATCCCTTCGCTTTGTAACACTTCATCTCTCAGCCCCGCTATCTGGAAACATTTTTTTTCTTGTCTACAATTTCTTTAATGTGGATTTATTGGTGGAAACCTCCATTTTTATTACCTAAAATTGTCTTTATTTTCCCTCATTCTTGAAAAAGATTATTTTTATTGGCTACAGCATTCTAGGTTGACAGTTATCTTCACTTAGGATAGAAAGACATTATTCTGCTATCAGTCTAATTATTGCTCCTTTATCAATAATCAGAATTCCTCTGGCTATTTTAAATGTTTGGCCTTTGCCTTTGTTAATGTTTTAATTTCACTATAATATTTAAGTGTAGAATTCCTGTACTTATATGTGGTTTTTTAGTTGTTTTCATGTTGTATTTATTTTTATTTAAAAGTGTTGTGTCATTTGAATCTGGGTTTGGTGTCTTTCAAATTCAGGCCTGGATGGGGATTCTGCTGTACTATGTCAATATGCAAGTTACTCAGATTTGGGGCACATTACTCAAACTCCCTAAGCTTCAGTGTCCTTATCTGTACAAGGAGAAGAATCCATCATCATCATCATCATCATCATCAGCCTGGCTGGCATGGCTCAGTGGTGGAGTGTCAACCTATGAACCAGGAGGTCACTGGTTCAATTCCTGGTCAGGGGTGCGTGCAGGAGGCAGCTGATCTATGATTCTCTCTCATCATGGATGTTTTTCCCCTTCTCCCTTCCTCTCTGAAATCAATGAAGATATATTTTAAAAAATAATATTAATAGTGCCTATCCTATAGGGTGATGAGATAAAGTCCATTGCCATATATGCACACTACTAAATATTGTACCTGGAATGTCATGGGTAAGTGAGTGATAGACAGACGTCATTATTACACTCACCGGAGGCTCTGCACTACACCGGCTAAGAGCACAGGCTCCTGTCCTCATGGCCACAGTTGCTTCGTCTAGGAGTGGGCACTGACCTGGAGAGTCTAGTCTTCCTTGGGCCTCCGTGGTCGGGCCCCGTGGCTCTGAGGTTAATAAGTGGGGTCCCGTGGTTCCTGTCATTTGCTGGAAGCCCCTCTGCTGTGGGACAGAATGAAGCAACACAGGAGATGGTGAGAGGGTTTCCTCTGTCCCCTGAGCTCCCCTCTCTCCAATGGCAGTGATCTTATCCTTCCAACGGCCCCTCCTTTCCAGCCAAACCATTCCGGATGGCAGGCTGTCACACTATTTAACACTGCATAGGGCTGTCCATGCAGGCACCCTCCACAGTATTGACATGCTTTGTGGTCCAGAGGTGAAGAGGAGAATTTATCTTTCAACACGTGTTTACCCGGTGCAGCATTCTGTGAACACAGAGGTGCCATTCGCAAGCAGTGTGCCAAGGCAGCCCGTCCTGGGTACGTCACAGGTTTCTGGGTTATCACAAGCGTAAGATATTTTAACCATTAATAACGTTCAGAGATAAAACTCTGGGGAAAATTACTAGTGCCTGGCATAGTTCGGATTTTTTTTCTACAAGAAACTTAGTCTATTTTAGTCCCGAGTCAGAGTAGCAGTTACCATGTGACTTTGCGTTGGAGAAAGGAAGAGGCCATCAACAGCTGGGTATATTCTCTTAATGCAGTGCATGCTAATTACATATGAACATGTAGAATTATAAAATCTACCATTGGGATCAATAAGTATTCGTCCACTCACACTGTGCTGACTTGTTCATAAAGCTCTACAGATGGTGAATTTTCCTAGAAAAGGAACAGCCAGCGTACCTATCTGCCAATCAGACATATCTGCTGGCGTGTTGAAGTAAACATATTCCCCCAGACGCCCACGCATCTGTTTCTATGTTTTTGGTCCTCAGCAGCCCCACTGAAGAATCTGGGGGCAATAGCAGACCCAGTAACTGTGTGACCCCTGAGTGTAGCAGATGTTCAATACACTGAGCCCCACATGAGCCGCCCGCCCTCCCTGCCAGTTTCACACTGTTCCCCTGGTGACCTTTCTCCTGGCTGAGGAGGCCGCTCTGAAGGAGATGCGAGTCTGGAATATCCCTGGAACCGTCTCAGCTTCCCTGGACGTCACAAAGTCCATCACCATTTTTACATTTAAAAGTTGAGGGAATTGCCCTAACCAGTTTGTCTCAGTGGATGGAGCCTCGGCCTGTGGACTGAGGGGTCCCAGGTTCGATTCTGGTCAAGGACATGTACCTTGGTTGCGGGCACATCCCCAGTGGGGAGTGTGCAGGAGGCAGCGGATCAATGTTTCTCTCTCATCGATATTTCTAACTCCCTATCCCTCTCCCTTCCTCTCTGTAAAAAAATCAATAAAATGTAATATTTTTTTAAAAAGTTGAGGGAATTAAGCTGTGCAACAGCAACTGAAATCGTGTTTACAATGAAATCATGTTTACAATGAAAATAGTGGCAATATTTGATCAAGGTTGGCTATCTATGTCTATACATAACATTAAATGAGCGATTTTCTTTTTCAAGTTGCTTTTTTTAAAATTAAATCTTTATTATTCAGATTATTACAGTTGTTCCTCTCTACCCCCTCCCCCCATAGCTCCCCTCCAAGTTGCTTTTGATATATAAGAAAAATTGTAATGGGAAACATCCTGCCCACAACATATTAGAGAGTGTCCTATATTTTAGGGAAAACAACCTTATTATTATCAGAGGCCAACTGATCTTATTTACAACAGGTATGTGCCCTCTTCCAATGCAGATGTGCATCCAAATCCCTAAAGTAAAATCTCTTGCTGCCCCCAAATAATTCTGGAGCCGGACGCAGCTGGTGGGAATGGCCTTCCCGGAGTTCTCGGCCAGCGACGGCACAGTCCTGGGCTAGGCTCTCGCCGTGATGTTTCTCTTCTGTGTTTGCACCCGCTGCTGCTCTTCGCGGCTGATGGCAAGACCGAGGTTGCCTGGTTGTGTGGTAACTCCATCTTTCCCGGGTACACTTCTCAGGGTTGCTGGACCCTTCGTGGTGCCCTGAGTGCGAGTCGGCATCGGAAATCATTTTCAAGTGGCCTCAGAGCCGCACTAGCTGGAAGCCGCACGCTGATGGAGGGAGCTGTGGAGCTGACATGACCCGGTTTCCCCTTTCCCAGACGCTGGAGGTTACATTTTGAAAAATAGCCTCCAGCCCCACCTCCCCTCCAGCCCTCTGCAGAGTGCTGCCCTGGCCACAGGAGCAGGAAGGTGGTTCAATTAGAGCCGCGGGGGCAAGCTCTGGCCATCAGCGTTTACCACCCCGCCCCGCAGAGGGAGATAGGGTTCCCAAACCGGGGCTGTGTCTGCCAAGAGCTAATTAACAGGATTGAGCTTCAGAGTTTCTTTCTTCGCACTGGGCAAACTAAAACATTGGGAAAGACACCCCATATCTAATCTGAAGCTAGTCTGTGCTCCCACCGTGTTTATGTCTAAACTGCAGAGTGTGGTTAGGAGATACCAACACAGTTAGAACTATAACATGATGACAAGTAATGAAACGTATACAGTGAAAGGAGTCGATCTAAATACAGGACATTCCGAAGAGTACTCATTGTCTTAAGAATAAAAAGCTTTAAAATTTACTGAATTTATGGTCTGAACTTAACCAGTATAACTGAATTCATTATTTACATAAAAATATGTACTAAGTCGATCCTTTGAAATGCTGTCTTTTAATGCTAACCAACAGTTTTTTAAAATAATAGGATGATTCCACAATCTATAATAATAAAAGCATAATATGCTAATTAGAATGGACAGCTGAATGACCTTCCGGACAAAGCCACAGGGGTTTTGGGGGGGCCAAGGCAGAGGTGGTTAGGGGCAATCAGGCAGGCAGGTGAGTGGTTGGGGTGATCAGGCAGGATGAGTGGTTAGGGGCAATCAGGCAGCAGGTGAGTGATTAGGGGCAATCAGGCAGGCAGGCAGAAATGGTGAGGGGCGATCAGGAAGGCAGTTGAGTGGTTGGGGTGATCAGGCAGGCAGGCGAATAGTTAGGGGCAGTCAGGTAGGCAGGTGAGTGGTTAGAGGCAACCAGGCAGGCATGCAGAAGTGGTGAGGGGTGATCCAGAGGGCAGGTGAGTGGTTAGGGGCAATCAGGCAGGCAGGCAGGCCAGCAGTTAGGAGCCAGCAGTCCCAGGTTGCAAGAGGGATATCAGACTGCTGGTTTAGGCCCGGCAGTCAGACATCCCCCGAGGGGTCCCGGATTGGAGAGGGCACAGACCAGGCTGAGGGGACCCCCCCTCCTTGTGCACAGATTTTGTGCACCATGCCTCTAGTATTACATAATATATTGTAAGTTCTTCTATTGATGATGCTGTCATTTTCCATAGACTTGCTTGGTTGTTTCCATGAAAGGATTTGCTGAGAAACTGACAGTGAAAACTATTGGGTTAGAGAGATTGGTGTTTGGAGAAGGCCTGAGGGAGTGAGAGAGAGCAATTCACATTACGATTTCCATTGTTTTGGGTATTTTAGGACACTATCAGTGTTTAAATTACTATAAAATGTGATCGAATCCCAGTTATAAAAATGTAACTGCTGATTGGAAATATTTTGGGGAGTTTCTCAAAGTCTCTTCAGGAGTTACTCTGTTATTTGGAATAAAAGTCTTTTTTATTTAAAAAAGGTGACATAATATTACATTACCCTAAATGTGTGAACTTTCTAAAATGGTTTAAATGATAAACTTTCACTTTCTTTTATTACTAAGAAACAAAATTAGCTTATTACTTACTTGGATTATTTTACATTGAACATATATTTTTTCCTATATTAGTTCATTTATATGTGTTTCCTTCCCCATAAGAAACAAATAGTCTTTCAGCCTTCTGTATGTCCTCTTTTGAAAAGTATCTATCTAGGTCCATTGCCCATTTTTTTATTGGATTGTTTATCTCCCTTTTGTTAAGTTTCATGAGATCCCTGTAAATGTTGGAGATTAAACCCTTATCGGTGATATCATTGGCAAATATGTTCTCCCATGCAGTGGGTCTTCTTGTTGTTTTGTTGATGGTTTCCTTTTTATTTTGATGTAGTCCCATTTGTTTATTTTCTCTTTAGTTTCCATTGCCCTAGGAGCATTATCAGAGAAGAAATTTCTTCGGCATATGGTTGCAATTTTGCTGCCTGTGGATTCCTCTAGTGTTTTTATGGTTTCCCATCTTACGTTTAAGTCTTTTATCCATTTTGAGTTTATTTGTGTGTATGGTGTGAGTTGGTGGTCTAGTTTCATCCTTTTGCATGTATCTGTCCAATTTTCCCAACACCATTTATTGAAGAGACTGTCTTGACTCCATTGTATGCTCTTGCCTCCTTTGTCGAATATTAATTGGGCATAGTGGTTTGGGTAGATTTCTGGGTTCTCTATTGTATTCCATTGATCTGTATGTCTGTTCTTGTGCCAGTACCAAGCTGTTTTAAGTACAGTGGTTTTGTAATACAGTTTGCCACCATTTGTTGATCCATTTCCCTGTTGATTAGCATTTGGGTGATCTTTAGTGTGAGACACTCCAAATAAAGATAACATTTTGTTTCTCTTGGGTAAATATAAGAGCAGAATAGATGGATATTGTTGGAGTTTCTCTTTAAGAAACTCAGTTTTCTGATGCGATTGCACCATTTTACATTCCCTCCAGAGTTCACCCAGGAATTTCAGTTGCTCTACATTCTCACCAACACTTTGAATGCTCATACACCCCAAAGCTTAGAAAACTCATCACCTCCAGTTCTCCACTAGAAGGAAGTGAGAGGAAGTTTCCTTCAAGTGGAAGGAAATGGTACACAAAAGGAACATGGATTTATACAAAGGGATAAAGAGCACTGGAAATGGTGACTGCATGGGCCAGTACAAGGACTCCTGTCTTTATTCTGCAAATCTCTTTAAAAGCCAGGCACATAACAGCGCAATGAGATGCACAACATATCAAGTAGTAAAATGTCTAAAGCTGGGAGAGAAGAAACAGAAGTATGTTATTTTCAGATTCTTACAGTAAACTAACACCAAATAATATTGCTTGAAGTAGACTGTAATAAATTAAAGATGTGCACTGTAAACCCAAAAGCAACCATGAGGACATTATATAGTGTTTGTTATAGGAAGTGAGCTAACAAAGGAAAAATAATGTAATTATTTTTATATAAAAAAGAGGGAAAAGGAATAAAGAACAGATGGGACAAGTGGACAATAAGTAGCAGATGGTTGGTTGATTTAAACCCAAATGTCCCACCCAAACACTCAGTCTAGAGCCCACAGCCTGCACAGTCCCATGTGCAGTTTTGACAAGAGGCCAGTAGCAAACCTTTCAAAAGGAGTCTGTCTGGCCCCGTGTCAGTCTGGGACCCATGACAGTGTGGGACCCGTGTCAGTGTGGAACCCATGTCAGTCTGGGACCTGTGTCAGTGTGGGACTGTGTCAGTGTGGGACCCGTGTCAGTGTGGGGCCTGTGTCAGTGTGGGACCCATGTCAGTCTTGGATCTGTGTCCATCTGGGACCCGTGTCAGTGTGTGACCCGTGTCAGTGTGGGACCCATGTCAGCCTGGGACCCGTGTCAGTGTGGGACTGTGTCAGTGAGGGACCCGTGTCAGTGTGGAACCCGTGTCAGTGTGGGACTGTGTCAGTGTGGGACCGTGTCAGTGTGGGACCCATGTCAGTGTGGGACCCATGTCAGCCTGGGACCCGTGTCAGTGGGGGACTGTGTCAGTGAGGGACCCGTGTCAGTGTGGAGCCCGTGTCAGTGTGGGACTGTGTCAGTGTGGGACCGTGTCAGTGTGGGACCCATGACAGTGTGGGACCGTGTCAGTGTGGGACCCGTGTCAGTGTGGGACCCGTGTCAGTGTGGGGCCCGTGTCAGGGAGGTTGTGAGCTCTGGAGTCAAAGGAGCGCCTCTGGCTGGAGCCTCCTCCATCAGCCAGCAGCTCCACCAGCAGCAGCAGCAGCAGCAATCACCAAGTTTGCAGCCCAGCGGGACCATGAAAATCTGGGGCCCACAGGTCGAGAGCTTCCATGGCTGCAGAGCGGCCGGCCTGTTGGAGCCTCTTGGTAGGGTGAAGTTTTTCCTGTTGTCTCCATAAGTGACCAAAGAGAAGGCCCCAGTGAGGCTTGAACTGCACCCGGGACGCAAAGAATCAGAGGTTTTGAGGCTTTCCTTTTGGTGATGGAGGCAGCAAAAGCATCCCTTCCCCTGAATCCAGAGGGATGGGGTGTTGCAAATCCACCCTCAGAGTCCCAAGAGGCCTTATTCACAGGGGAAGTCCTGGACTTCTCTGGAGTTTATTGGCCACCCTGCAAGCAAAGGTGTGTGTGCTACCTCCAAAGGCAGGGGTCTGGTGACGGAGGCACCTGGCTCGCCGCCTAACAGAGCATCCTCAATACATTGGCCACTTCCGGAGAACTGAGGCGCACATATCCTCTGACATGTCCGCTAAGCGTAAACGGCAGGCGGTGTGCCTGTACTCACAGCGCCTCCCCATCAGGAGACTCCCTCTCCCACACGGGGAACAGAGAGCCTGGAACAGACAGGCACAACCGTAGAGCATCAGCTGCAGGTGTGCAAGCAACAACAGTGCACGGAAGTGCCCGGCACCCCCTCCCCAGTCACATTTGCTTCCCTTCTCCACCATCACCCCTGCCCTACCTCATCAGTTGAACTTGGGGGTAACCTTCCCCAAGGGGAGGGGTGGGAGTGTGACTTGGCTCACTTTGTCCAACAGAACCGTAGACATGTTGCCTTCCTCACAGTTCCCCAGCACACACTGGACTGTGCACGTCTTGGCACCTTTGTCTTTTAATTGGAGAATTTAATTAAATTATTGTTATAGGTTCCTATCGACTCTACCACTATTTGTTTTTAACGTAACCCACCTGCTTAATGGCTCCTTTTCTTGCCTTTAATAATAAAATATTGTATTACTATCCCATTTTGCTCTATTAAGTTGTTAGACTGACTTTTACTACTCTTTTTAGCAATCATCATAATCATTACATGTATTTTTGCCTTATTACAAGTTAACAAACATTGCCTTTACTACTTCCCCTTATGGTAGACCCTCAGGACACTTTAACTCTATTTATTCCCTCCCAACTTTGGGTAAAATTATTGTCATGCATTTTAATGCTAACTTGTTATTTAAATCAAGACTAACATTATATTGCTGCAGTCAGTATTCATTTGTTTACCTGTATATTTAAAAATTATACTTTGTTTTGATTACAGTTCTAGTTTCCCTCTAGGATATATTTTATTCTACCCAACGAATGCCATGTAGTGTTTCTGTGAATGATCTCAGCATTTTTCTCTAAAGACATCTGCATTTCTCTTCGGTTGTAGAGGACGCTGTGCCGGTTAGTGGGTTCTGTATTGGCATTGTTATCTTCCACACTCTAGCTATCCATTGTGTTCTCTATGGTTCCCAGAGTTCCCCTGAGAAGCCAGCTGTGCATCTCAATGTTCCTCCCGCGAAGGTGGTTTTCTTTTCCGTGGGTCGCTTAGCAGTGTTCACGGTCTTTGCTTTTCTGTGGTTTTACCAGCACGTGGGTTTCTCTGCGTTCATCTCGCCTGTGTGTGTGGCAGAATTTCTAATCTGCTGTTTGATGTTTTGCATCAGTTTTTCAGAATCCCGCCCACTATATCTTAAAATATTGCCTCTGCCTTATTTTTCCCTTCTTTCCTTTTAGAACCCCCAATTACACGCATATTAGACTGTTCATTGGCCTCAACACTTCCTACACCTGTCTTATTTCTAATGCCTTTTTTCTCTCTCTCTGTGCTTCACCTTTAAATGTGGCATGAACATGCCAATCTCGGTCATCTTCTCTGCTGATAGGGCTCTGCTCTGATGACCAGGTAGTTCTAGGCGTCTTCTTTCCTCTTATAGGTGACAGTTCTCTGCCTAAACCCCTGTCTTCCCATCCATTTTCCTGGACTGTAATCTATTAATCCTAAGTATTTTGAAGCCCTTCTTCTCAGGGAGCACCCGTGTCTCAGTCATCTGGGAGTTATTTTATTAACTCTACTTTTGGTCCTGATATTCATTTTGTGAGCTAGCAATTTGTATAAAAGGCTAGTTGTTCTGCAGTAAAACGGCTACAGAGTCTTCAGGCGGTGATGCGTTTCTGCAGTCGGTGTTCTCTTCCCCTGAGAGGCTAAAGCAGTGCAGGCGTAGCTGTAAGTCTCCTGGGTCGTGGCCACATCGCAGCCCCAATGACATATATTCCACTTCCAGTTTACCCGGACTCAGCCCAGAGCTGTGGGTGTGGTCCCTGACCCTCCAGCTTCCGGTCTTAAAGTGTCCTGCTGGCTTCTGAGGCTCTTGGTAGCCTGTGATGCTCTTCAGAGGTTTCCCCTGGCGTTTGGATCTCCTGCCCCCTGGAGCCCTGCCCCTATTTTCAGGGGAGAATGACTCACCTGCTTGGAGAGGCCCAATTCCTCCCACACCGCCGCGGAGCCCTCTGACCTCCCGCAGCGCCCTCCATGGGCTCAAGGCTTAGATTCTGAGCCCCCTGTCCCGGCCTAGAGTCATCTCCTGGCCCCAGACTCAAAGCTGGAGCAGAAATTATTTCACCTCTGCAGAGTCTGCTCCTGATGAAACCTCTGCGCAGTTCTAGGCCCAGCCACAGGTCATCACCAAAGCTCCCCGACAGACCCCAAGGGGAAGGTGACCCCAACCTTGGTGCACAGCAGTGCCTTGAAGTCTCTCAGGGAATTGTGGTCAAGGACGCAGGCCACTGGCTGCCAGGCTCTTCTCACGTTTAAATTCCAGCCCCAGGGTATCATGCCAGATCTCATCTAGCCTTGGGCCAAGGTCCTCTAGGTGTCTCTGCCACGGCCTCCTATGGGGCGGGGAACCAAGACTGTCCACTGACTTTTTTTTTCCCACCCCACCCCCAGGGCCCATCCAACTGCGGGAGCCTTTCGTTCAGGGTTCCTTCGACTATGGGGTGACCCCCACATCCGCGCTTATGCACTGACCCTCAACTGGCGCTCCTTCCCACGGGAAACGAACGGGGCTTTTCTCTGGTCTTACCTCTCTTCTACCCTCTCAGGAAGCGACGAAAGCTTCCCTCTCATTTCTGGCTGCCGCGGAAACCAGCCCTACAACCCCTGCCCCTCAGCTCTCTCTGACAGCGCCTTCAGCTCTCTCCAGGCTCTCTCTCTCAACTCCACTAAACCTTTCACTTCCGCACATTCTCTGGGTTTTGCAGTTACTTTGGCAGAAGCGCTGTTGTACTGCTATCTAATCTCTCCGGCCAGGAGTGTGATTCCACCCTCTGCCTTTCCATGAAATAGCCTGGAAGTAGCACATGCCACTTCTGATCACATGCCACTAACAGGCCTCAGTTACATGGTGCAACGAGCTTCCAGGGTGTCTTCCCGAGAACAGTCCCGCTCCGCCTGTGGGTGAGGATAGCGGGGAGATGCTATGAAGGCAGGGGACTGCCATCTCTTCCACGTGTTCCCACTCCTGCCCGGGACCCATGTTGCCTGTTCGTCCGGCCCTTTGTGAGCTCTTGTACATTGGGCTCTGGCAGAACCGGTGATGCAAGAGATGCTGAGTCACTAGTCACAGGTCGGGCCTGAAGTTAGAGTCATGGTCTGAGACTGGACAGTTGGGGAATTCTCAGCACCGGTGGGAGTTGGGGTGGCCCGGAAACAAAGAACAGCATGTGCTAGTGAGAGGAAGGCATATGCCTGACAGATAGAAAGGTACTTGATTACATCAATGCATTTTTTCAACTTTATGAATACTGTGTAGCTGACAGTTCCAATGGTTCATGTGTCCCTCAAAATGATCTGACATAACTTTAAATCTTTTTCTTGTTGTGCAGACTACTCTAAAAAATGATACTAAAAAATTAAGTGTGACAGTAGAGTCATCCTAATTACAGACAGTTATTTTTTTATCTCAAAGTGCTGGAAATCTGTCCCCCCTGCCAACGCCAGGGGACAGGACATTGTTGAGTCAGTCCCCTTGTTCTCCAGCCTACTGCTCTACTCGCTACCACCCTCTATTGGCACAGCCGGGAGCATCTGGCAAAGGGGCAGTGTGGCTCAGGAGTGTCAACCCTGGCATCACAAAGCAGAGACAGAGGCAAGAGCTGAACCTGAGAAAATAGCTTAGCACCGAGCACAGAGATCTTACATGTGTTATCAAATGAGACGCCGGGTTATATGTTTCCTATTCACTCGGCAGGGTTTGATGGAGGATACTATTAATATTCTTAACTATGGACAAAATAAAATGAATTTGAAATCATGTCCCCTAAAAGGGAAAAAAAAAGGAAATCATGTCCCCAAAATTCAAGTGGATAACTAATCTCATTAGCAAAGACTGAGAAAAAGGAAAAAGAGAAAAAGCCAAGTAGGTTTAGGCTATAGTAAATGTTGTTTGTGTGCACACATAGCCTATATTTTATTACATAGTCTTGGTTTCAAAAAAGTGAAGCTTTAGTTGGAATTTTTTTTGGTAAATATATTTGTGTTCACAGTTTAAGGCTTGTGCAGTGTGTGTGTGTGTGTGTGTGTGTGTGTGTGTGTGTGTGAAGTGATTTTAATATATAGCTAGAAAAGTTACATCATTTTGATTGAGATTTTGGATTGAGAAAAAGTAGATTATCATAACTGAGACTCTAAGTTAAATTTTCTCTGGACTCTGGCACAGACTCTGAAAAAGTGAACCACAACTGGTCTTGGAGAGAAGTGAGGATGACATTTGGCTGATGCAGAAATATATTTGGTTACATTCCACCTCATTCTGGAAGAATAAAAGAGTGTTTGAGCAAATAATACAAGTGAACTAAAAATATAACCTCAGTTGTTATAGGCAACCTCCGCCTTCCAAGGGGAAGAAAGGACCAAGATAGGAAACATGTGGGAAGAAGGACACACGAGCTGAGAGTATGCACAGGGGAGCCGTAGAGTCATACGAACACATGTGCTCTATGCAGCTAAGCAGGCACATGACCAGCCAAAGCCGCTCAGTGTCCCTCCATGGAGTCTCATTTACTTCGAAGAGAAGTTTCCGCAGACCCGCTTCCCTGCCAGCTGGCAGCGAGCAAGTGGAGGGAAACCGTTAGGAAGGAGAAAGGGGGTCATTCTGAGTAATTCAGTGCACACAGCAGTGCTAATCGCTCCTTGTCGGTTGCACCTAAAAACTCTCGTAAAAGGAAGGGAAACTATTTTGTTGACTAAGTCATAGAATGAGTGCTAGCGCTTGTCACAGAAGTCATATACCACGCACACTTTTTATTTTGCTTTGGCACCCTCCACAGAATCTGAGGTTACAATTCTATACTTATTGATTATAAATTTATATTTTGGTAAACTTGCCCATTTCCCCATTGTCGGTCTCAGTTCTAAGTACCCACTGATGCTTTACTCATATGGTGCGTCACTCTCTTAGGCAACAGCATGGACAGCAAGTGTGGGCTTCGTTTTGTCTGGTTTTTCTTTTGTTCCACTTTCTTTTGATGTGAGCAACACAAAAAGCCAAAAACAGAGATTCGCCACACAAAACCCAGCCTAGCTAGACCCGTTGCATGATAATACAATGTCCCGAGTGAATGTGCCACCATTTCAAAAGCAAAGCATACAGGACAAGAGGGAGACTTTAGGAGGGTTAATAGGTTGTCAATGAACAAAGCACCAATCAATACACAAATGAAGAAAGGGCGGACAGAAATTCTCATTATTTAGGAAAAAATGTGAAAAATAAAACAGCAGCAAAACATACAACAGAGAAACCAAAATTAAGGCCGTTGCTCTGATGGTTGGTACTGTATTGCTTTTCCCTTGAGTTCCAAGAGCTGAAAAACTAGAGCAATTTCTCTGTCCATTATTGGCTTCTGTCTTGTATAATCACATAAAATATGATGACCTATTCATTGAAAATTGACATTTTTGTATGTGGCTTAATATTATAAAGTTTTGTTAATGTTTTTTGAGAGTTAGATATATTTCTAATTATTGAATTCATAACACGATATCCAGTGGTTCACTCTTCTTTACTGTATTTTTTAGATATTCTAGTTTTTGTCTATTTACCTATCAATAGTTATTTAGAAAATTGTTTTAATTATAATCTTTTAGAAATTTCCTCCTGTAGTTCTAGCAGGTTTTGCCTCATATTTTTCGGCTGTTTGAGATGCATAAACTTTATTTATTGATAGATTTTAGAGAGAGAGAGGAAGGGAGAGAAACATTGATTTATTATTCTACTTATTTAGGCATTCATTGGTTGATTCTTGTATGTGCCCTGATTGAGGACTGGACCTGCAACCTTGGCATATGGGAGCGATGCTCTGAGCTACCCAGCCAGGGCTCAGATGTATAATCTCTAAAGTTGCTACATCCTCTTAGGTAATAGAATGCACCATCATTAGGTAATGAGACTCCTCACTCCTCCTGTTTTCTTTTAGTTTTTTCTTTATTTTACCTGGCTTTAACACATCATGGTAACTTTCTTTTTGTTGGTATTTTCCTGGTAAGTCTTTACATTCAACCTTTCAGTACTTTTACGCTTTTGTTGTTTCTTGTAAACAGAAACTTATATCTGGAACTTTTAAAATCTGAACTCTGCATCTTTATTAACTAGTGAGTTTAATCCATATAGTTTTATCGTAAGTGTGAGCATATTTGGACCTGTGTCTGCCATTTTAAACCTGTGAGCATCTCCGGGATTTTCCTTTCCTCTCATTTAGGTCACTTGATCTATACTTATACTCAGTGTTGGTCTTTGTGTGGCCAAGCTCCTCAGGCCTTGAATGTCTAGTAGTAACTTTCATTAAATTATGTAATAATAACGGGCGGTGATGGGCAGCTTGGCTGAATGTGAAATTCTAGGCTCTAAGTCAATTTCCTTTAATACTTGAAAGTACAAATCCATAGTCATCTTGCATCCAGAGCTGTTAAAAACTTTTTATTAAGCTAAAAGTTGGTCTGTGCAAATAATAGTCTCTCTGTATACTTTTAATTTCTAATCTAATCTGATATTCATAAATTTTACTAGGTGTTTGGTTTTTGCTTTATTTTTCCATATTCCTCCCCTTTGGCTCTCTATGGGGCTTTTCAATCTGAATCATTTAATTTTTTTCACTTTAATTTTGGAAAGTTTAGCTCCATTATTTCTTATGCATATTGCTTCTAAAATTTCATTTTTCTCTCCTCGTGGACTCCTTTCTAGATTGTGGACTCCTCTCTAGAATTACCATAATTCTACATACCATCTTTTCTAGCATATGTTCTATTTTTTTTTTCCTTTCCCCTGGGAGTTTTCCTATCCCTTAATTAATTCTTCTACTCTATTTAAATAGTCTACTATTTATTTCTAGCTCTTTACTGAAGCTATCATTTATTTACTTCCTACCTCTCTTCTGTTGTCCTTCTGTGTTACATTCATACCTCTCTGTCTCTCGGTATGTTACCACACTGATTTTGCTTCCGTGGTCCTTCTCTTGTCGTCTTTCTGGTTCCGATGGGATCCGCAGCACACTGGATGCCTCCCTTTGAAAGAGCCGTGCTCTGCAAATGCTTTGCTGTTTGGGCGCGTGAGCTCACGGGAGGCACTGGCTGCTCTCCGAGGCAGTGAGTGTGAAGATGAGACACTGGCCCACTCGTTATTCGTGAGCTCAGGGAAGGTGGAGTGAGGAGCCACAGGCACCAGATGCCGTGGGCATGAACCGGACTCCACAAAACCACTGCCTGGGTTCTGATCCGCTTTCAAGGAGAAGCAGCATTCGAAGGAGCTGCTCATAGGCCACAAGCCATTCTCTTCGTGATGAGCTGGGAGGGGGGTGAGGAAAGTGGCCACCCATATAGACTAGTCTCCACAGGTTTTCTGAATTGCTCTCCAGGACAGAGCTCCCACCCTGCACCGATTTTACTCCCTGGGCCAGCGTGTGAGCCACTACAGGGCTGACCAGGGGCACCTGTCCATAGGCCCCGGGGGACTTTCCTCTGTTTTACCCTCGCCCAGCTGTACCAAGTCATCTCCCCTCCAGGCCAAAGCCACTCGCCTTTCCGATAAAAAGCCAATGTCGGTCACTCCCGGGCATTTCTCGCTGACATTTTCCAGGTGTTTCAAGTTGTTTTACTTTTTCCTAGCAGTTAGAAAAATCTAAAAATTTCATTGTAGATGTAGACAGAATGATGTAAGTCTAGCCAATGATAGCAATACCAAACCCGATTTTGTTGTTATGGATTGGACATTTTTCGAATACATTGTCAAGCACACTCATGCTGTCATGAGACAGTACCCCCCCCGCCCCCCGCTTTTGGACTTTGAGACCAGTTCCCTGTGTCTCCGCAGAAAGCACTGGGTTTTCCGCACCATTGGACCAGGTAAAGAATGGCAGGCAGCAGACAGACGGAGAGGGAGCTGACCACGCGGATGGAGGGAACAAATTTAAAAAAAAGTTTACAAAATAATCTATATATGGCTTTTTAAAAATAACAATTGGTTGTGTTTCTAATTTTAAAACATTCCAGAAAAAAATATGTCACTGCAAAAAAGCCATAACCAAAAGAAGAAAGAAACTGTTCAAAGTCTTCATTCTATGGGATAAACGTGCCTCCTCTCACCGATGAAGGACTGGGCAGTAATCACATCTCCTAACAAAACTGTATCTACTTGACTCTAGAGTTGATGAGTGGATTCATTAAGAAGTTAAAAGCCAGTAATTTTTTAAAGCCCGGGTGATATTAGAGATGAAATCACAAATTCCTTTACTCCATAAAAATTGCCAAGAATACTGAGCAGCAGGACAGCATATCTAAATGACAATTCACAGAAGAACCCCAAGGATCCTGGATTAATGATGATTTGAGAAAGCAGGATGAGATGGGACTGTCTAAGAAAGGCAATCAGAAGTCTAAAGACCTTATCCAGCAAATGTAACTGAGATTCATTGTCCGGATGGCTCCCTCTTTTATTTACATAAGAAAAGAAATGGGAAACAGTGCCTTGGGTCCCTGTAACCTGTACCCAGACACCTTTCTCTCCAGTTGTTTTGTTTGTGGATGTGAGCAGGAAGCTGTCTTTGACTTTGTTCACTGATGTAGAGCCGATGTCTACAGCAGTTAAAGGTTGAAGACAATGTCCCCACACAAGGGACGGTCAGCCGAGAAACAATTGAGCTGCTCTCTGAATGAAGTTGAGCTTCCTGAAAGCAAAATCCTAAGCCCCTCTCTTTCTGAAACCTCACGTGGCCGGAGACTTGCTATGAGTCCCCGTGCAGTGAATCTAGCGGAAGTCGTGCTGAGCACTGGCGCTCAGTCCCCTCATTTCCACATGAAAGCATTGCTGGTAGCTTCTCATACAGAAGGCGGACTTGATGTGAAGAGCTTCCAGGAAAGATCCTACATGTTTTCTGTTTTCAGGATAGCTTCAAGTTTGTGAATATATTTCAGACATGTCTACAAAGAACAGGGCTTGTACAGAAAGCATGTTGGAAACCTCTAAACGCCTCATGAAACACGGGGACTGTTTATTTTCCTGGATAGTCAAGCTGTCAAGCCACGTCTGGTCATCCGGGGCGTTGGTGCCATCGGTGGGGTAAACAGGCGTTTGGGCTGTTGCTTTCAGAAGTGTGTGTAACGCTCTCCAGAGGACAGCCCGCCCTGGGAAGCCTTAATCCCCAAGGATAAGAGAGACTTTAACAGCAAGAGATAATTTCACATTTGTCAGAACCTAGAAAAGAAGCTGTAATGTCATTTCCCACCTAATTCCAACTCTTCTTCCCACACTCACTCCATCTTGGACTTTATATAATCATCTTAAGTCTAATTTCTTGTGATTTTACCCTAAGTATGCTGACATTACTGTATGCTGACTAGAGATCACCAGAAGGCAGGGAGTCATTAGGAAACTGATTTGGAGAAATGTTGATTGAATATTGCTAGTAGAACATTATTGCTTTACTCAGATGATTTTGGGAATATATTTGGAACTCATATGGTTAAACAAAACATCGACAGTGGAGGAAAAAGGTGACTTATATAATACTTTAAACAATAAAGAATTTAAATTTTAAAAAATCATTGAAATAAAACAATTTTAAAAAGGACATTGAAGGGGTCCTAGATTTTGCCTAGATATTCTGACTCTGATTACACAATAACTAAGTTAGTTATTCATTGCTGCAGTTAATTTTTAATCTGCAAAGACAAGTGAATAAACCAATTATTCCTCTGTTAGAAAAGCAAGCATTACACATTGACTCTTTGACTCTGAGTGTTGGAGAAACCGAGAAACATACTTCAAACTAACGTGTGTGGCAATGTTGGCTGCCATTAGCAGTGTGACCGTATTATTGCCTAAACCACAGGAGGGGTAACTATTGACCTTAAACAGAGCATTTGCTTCCTTTTCTCTCTCTTATTTTTTTCTATGTCAGTTTGTTTCCTTCTCTCTCTCTCTCTCTCTCTCTCTCTCTCTCTCTCTCTCTCTCTCTCTGTCAATTAATATAATATAAATGCTGGAAACTATAAAAGTAGAATGTCATTATCTTCTGGTATTCAAAGGACGATGACAAAATGTAAGAAACACAAAAAGTTCCTTAATCACATAATTGGCCTTCTCTTTTTAGATTTCTTTGTAACAATAATAATTTACAAGTAAGATTACCAACAATAATGTTACCCCCGCCATATACTGGGTAGAAAGCAGCTGCTAGAAGATCTCAGTTTCACGTGTAACATGTTTGAGGAGCCACGAGACAGGCTGGTGGCTGTGGCAATGGTGCTTGAGAGGAGACGGGCATGGCATGACGAGTAAATCCACACACAGTGGCACCACGAACAGAAGTGCCATTTATTTCAGAAGGCCGTCCACCGTGTGGTGGGTGGGAGGCATAAGGATCTGACCAACGGCCAGAATAAGAGGAAAGAAAACATGGTAACTCAGAGTAAAAGGATGGTGTTTCTTTCATTTTCTCTTGGTTAAGGAAACGTCTGTGCTGGTGCCAAATTGGAGACCAACCCAGGAAGCTCCGTTTACAGCCACAGGCGTGCCTGGCACAGCTGCCCCTGAGCAGGGTCCTGAATCGGGGTGGGCGAAGATGCTAACAATAGGCCTTAGAATCCTGTCTTATTGTTACAACCCATCGGCTGCTATTCTGGCTCCATCTTTGTGAGCATCCCTACTTTACTTAATCATCTTTCTTACTATTTTATTATTTTTTTGGCCTTTAAAAATATATATATTTTTATTGATTTCAGAGAGGAAAGAAGAGAGAGAGAGAGATAGAAACATCAATGATGAGAGAGAATCGTTGAGCAACTGCTTCCAGTATGCCCCCTTGAGCCTGCAACCCAGGCATGTGCTCTGACTGAGAATGGAACCCTGACCTCCTGGTTCATAGGTCAGCGCTTACCCATTGAGCCACACTGGCTGGGCTGGCCTTTTATTTTTTATGCTGGATGGTTTTTCCGTGGTTTTCCCGGCCACAGTCTGTTTCTCTTAACTTGCTCTGGTGGCAGTTTTAGTCTTTAGTGCACCCTACCGTGGGTTTTGATTGTTTTGTGCTTTTTTCTTGCTTGGCTGCTTTCTGTATCTGGGCATCATCCTTACCTCTCTCTGCCTTCCAGGCTGTTCTCTGATGATGATACTCTGCTTCTGGAATTTAGAACATGAATAACCTTGCAACTTTTTTAAACGTGAACACTCAACTTTTTTCTGGTATGTTCCTGTAATTTTAGGTCAAAATATTACAATAGCTGAACTTTATTTTGGTACCGAGTGTTCATTCATCTGCGAAAGGCTTCTGGACTGAGGACAGATCAGCAGCTAAGAGGGGTGGCTTCCCTCAGGAAGACATTCCATGGTCCATGGGCTCCATCCAATGTCATAACTGCAAGGACATGCCCTTTATGTCCCACTTCCCTTTAGTTGACTCCATGGCCAAAGGGGCCATTGTTTGCACCCATCCCTTTCTCTTTCCATTTTGCCAGGTACTGAGATGGAACTCCAAATGGCTTAGACATGTACATATTGTGTATATGTTTTTCTTTCTTTGACAAAGGATGAGGCCTTGGTTTTATGCTGTTCTGTTCAGATCAGAGGCAGCTGCCTGTGTCTGGGGAAGCACTGCCTGGTTCAGAGAGGCAGGAGCGTACACAGAGCGAGTCGGAGTTTGCTGCGTCTTCTCGTAGGATCTCTCTTCTATTCTGTTTCAGAAGGCGGGGACCGTACAGTGGTTCTCCCAGACTCTCCTTTAAGTACATCCGCCCATATTGAGGACAATCAATGAGGATTCAGGCGTGAGGCTTCTTTTTTAAACTAGTATTTCCGGTTTTGATCCTTTTGTGAGTCATCATACACATCTCATTGGCATGCTGGAAACCAAAGATCGGGTACTACTGATCTAACATTATATTTAACGTAGAGTTTTCAATAATTTTGTCAGTATTGTATCTCAGTTTCCTTCACGGTATTCAAGACTGTGCCCTCCCAATTTACCAACATTCATTTCTTCGTTTGAGGCAGGGACTAGAAATGCTAGAGTTCTTCCTGCTGTGTTGAGTAAAGTAATCTCTGTGTAGGAGGAGATGGATTAATAAGTTAATTTATCAAGTTAACAAAATATTTTCTATAGCCTTTTGGACACTCTATGTGTAGACTTCTGCGATCAAGATTAAAATATAGGAAGGCAAAGGCTGTATATACATTAAAAATGATAAGCTTTTGTAAACACACACCTATGTGCCTATACATGCTTACACATGTGTTGAAAATGTGTTTTGCTAAAGTGACTGAAGACTTTTATCCTTTGCTAAAGTGTCCGCATGTCATTGGGGTAAACACGAATCTCAGCAAAAGCCACCTTCTTCGGGATTGTCGTCCCAGTTCCATCTCGTGGGAGGGTAAAAAGACGCAGTCACATCTTGATCTGTTGAAAGTCAGTACAAAACCAGCACACGGCCTGTGCTCCATGGAGGCAAATGAAGGTGCAGTGTCCTGGAACAAGCAAGGCACCCAACAAGGGCGCGCCCATCGCCCGTTTGAGGCTCCCGATGGCGCGAGATGTTTCGGGAAGACACTGTCACTGGGGTCCTCATCTGATAAAACTGGACAGTTAACCCGGCAGGTGCCGATGATAGGGGTATTCATTTCCCTTTGCCGCCGTAACAAATTACTACAAAATTAAGGCAGACAGCGCAAATAGGTCATAGTTCTAAAGATCGGAAGTCTGAAGCAGGTTTCGTTGAGCTAAAATGAAGTTGTCACAGGGCAGCCTGGGAATGCTCTGGGGAGAATCTGCTGTTTGCCTTTCCAGCTTCCCACTGCTGCCATGTGGCCTGACCCAGAGCCCTGTGTCACTCCAACATCTGCTGCCGTTGTCACACAGCCTCTTCTCCCTCCACCTCTGTCACCATGTTACCTTCTCTCTCTCCAACCCTGCTGCCTGCTTCTCATAGTAAGACCCTCCTGATTATGCCGGGGCACCTGGAGAATCCAGGGTGATTTCCTGATTTCAAGATCCTGAACTTAATCATATCTATAAAGTCCCTTTTGCCATGTAAGGGAACATATTCGAACTAGAAAAATCAGAAAACTCTTGAGGAAACAGGAAGAGCTCCATTATAAAATTAAAATTGCAGAAGCGCCAGAAATATCCTATGACTTTGCACAGTGAGCCGACTACCAACACATGTAGACATTGTGTGCTAATAACTGAAACCCAAGAATGTGTGTTTGTGAGCGTGGTTGTGTGTGTGTGTGTGCGTGAGCACAGGTATGGTGGAAATAGCTAGTAGATGTGAACTTTAAATGAGCATCCACACTTTTTTGGAATCAGTAAATATTTCAGTCACTACAATATGCAGGATAGATTTACATCAACCCTCTTTTTAATATAAATTAGAATTATTCCTTGCCCTCTGCGGGACAACTTTCAAAGATCCTTCCCATTACCTTGGAGACAAGATGATAAGAGACTTACAAAATCACAAAACTCTCAGACACCTCAGTGTTCATCACATTCTGTAGAGAGAGAATCCGAATCCCAGGTACCATCTGGCGAGTTAGCGGCAGGAAAGAACAGGAGCCAAAGCTCCAGTTTCAAATTTTCTGTTTCATTAATAGAGACAGAAGTGGCTTTGCCTCTCCCTGAATCTAATCCATATTTAGCTGCAAACATCTGTGCAGATGCCAGAACGCATCATCTTATTGGACCATTTGAGTTTGCTATATATCTTGAAATATTTAATTAAAGGTGAGTTGTGTCCTTGAGAATTTTATTTTGCTAAACTTAAGTACTGGTAATATAAATTGCCCTATATAGTTACAGTTGTATCTCAAACTCATGTGAAGCGATAATCTTATTGAGGATAAAGAAAACAGAAATAACCATTTTTGCCATTAAAGGGAAAAAATAAGCTATTTTAAATATAGGAGGTGCCAGTGAAGTTATATGAATTACAACTGAGAGATTGTTACTTCATACTGCTGACAAATAGATATTCAGACATGTTGGGATACTACATTTAAAAAAGAAATTCAAAATTGTAATGGTTTGAAGAACTTTCAGGAATTATAGAGCATTGATTGCAATATTAAAATCTCACATCTGTTGCATTATTAGACAGGGTAGGCACAGACAATGCATGGAAAACGACACACACAAATCTTAGTCTTTATGTCTTGGTTGGTAGTAGTAAAGGATCTTTTTCTTTTGTATATTTTAGAGTTTTCTTAATGTATGCATTAGTATTCTTTTACTGTTTTCATTAAAAATGACAGTTACAAGTTAAAGCAGCATGTAAGGAATGATTAAGTGTGCCAAACATTTTTAAAAAACAACTACATGTAAAAGCCCCTAAATTGGGGATTGTCGTATGAATTGTAGCTTACAGTCCAAGATTCCTGGGTGTCTGCATTGATTCATTAGCTCTGGGAACAGAGTGCCTTGTCAACACCCGGGGCGCCGCCGTAGAGCCCGCAGGACAGAGGATGGAAAGAGGACCTGGAATAAGACAGAGGCATGATTTGAACCATGCATGTCTTCCTGAGTCTTCGTTACCAGGCATTGCTAGTTCAGGGCACACGGCATAGGTGCAGGTGACATGTAAATGTCTGTGCCGTGTGTATAGTTGGAAAGCATATCCCACTGACTTCTTTTACAATGTGGCACTTTCACTGCCAGAGGGAGCATCTGTTGCCTGCATTAAGACCAGATTTTAAAGAAGGACTTCAGGTGCCGTTCAGGGCAAGTAGTCACCACATGGCTGCAAAAATGAAGGAAAGCAGAGCATGTAGACACTCATTCTTCCTGGGTGTGTCCAAATAGGGATTTTACTGTGCAGGCTCTACCCCGCAACGTGAAAAATAGAGGGGGGAAAGCAAAGGAATACATTTTGATATTACTATTATTTTGATGCAACTCCATGGAGAGTTGAATAAATACGCAGACACTTTCTTTTCTTTCCACTTCATATTCACAGGAGGCATCTTTTGCCCTTCTTATCATGTACCTACCTAAGCTCTCCATTCCTCTCACCTCCTCTGAACTTCATCTTCCCCTCCCCCTTGTCTTTGCTATTGTCAACTGGAAAGATATTAGAAGAGCTGGGCTATATTTACTTCTATTTTAATCTCAAAAATTGTGAAATATTTTTGTTTATTGAAGGATTTTTTCATGTTATTTTTAATCTTTGAACTTTTCACTAAATTATCACCCATTTGCACCTCGTTAATGCTTTCCCTCCTTTACATGTGAATCGCGACCCTCTATCAGAACCGCCCCCCCCCCCACCCCCAAGAGCACACAGTGGCTTTGTGAATGTTCGGATCATCCACTCCAGGCTTCAGTCTCAGGGAAGAGCTCTTCCAACTAAGTAGTTCCATCCAACAGGGACAGGGACTGGTCCTTTATAAACTATCTAAACAGAAGGTGTTTGTGATAGTGCACATTTGTCACTCCATGTATATTCTTTAAGCTCATTTAAATTATTTACTAAGGCTATTTTTGAAAAGACAGAAGGAGTGCTTGGTATTTTAAGCGCTACTACATTTTCATAAAGCGCAGACCCTTTCCCAATGGGCCAGGGAGGAAGGATGTTCAGGAATGGAGTGGGGCAGTGTGGGGAAATGGTGACGTCTGGGCCACCACGGGGGAGGGGGAGCTAAAGCTGAACCATGGCCAGCAGCAGTATTATCTCTTGCCTCTGTTACTTCACAACAAGAAGCAGTGCGAGTTCGGAGGGAGGGGAGACTGTGTGGGGTGGACCCAGGCCCAGGACTGCAGCAATATTAGTATCTACAATCGCCAGTACATTTTTTTGAACATGGAAAATATAGTTTATTTGTTGTGTATGAGAAATTGTCTCTAGCACCCACCAGTACGGTGGTATCAAAATGTTGTGTGACATGCTGTATATTGAAAAAAACTTTATTAAAACAACTATATGTAATTTTTATGTCACGATAAAATTAATAATGTAATTGGTGAGTGAAATGTAGAAGTTTTCTTTTAAGAAATTCCCCCCAAAAGAAATGTCATAAATATCAGCGATCAAGGAATTCTTCAGAATGAACAAAAACTGGAGATGGTGGGGAGAAAATAATCAAATAATTCAAGGATTTTAACCTAGATCCCTTTGTGCATCCCGGATGCCTATAGCTGGGGTCTAGACCACAAGGTAGTATAAGCAGAACAATACCTTTCTTCCCAAAAGATGCCCATGCCCCAATCCCGGGACTCTGTGAATGTGTTATGTGCACCCCAAAAGGGACTGTGCATGTGTGATTAAAGGTGTGGACCTTACAATGCTGTGATTATCTTGGATCAATCAAGTGGGTTCAGTCAATCACTTGAGCTCTTAATTGTGGAAGAGGAAGGCAGGTAAGGGTCAGAGAGATGGGAGCAAGAGAAGGATTTGCTGGCTCCTTGCTGGTTCTAAAATGGAAGCGACTACATGCGAGGACCAGAAAGAGGACTATTGATGAGGGTGTTTCCCAGGTGACAGCCAGCAAGGAATCAGAAACTTCAGTCCTACAATCTCATGGAACTGAATCCTGCCAACACCTAACTGAGCAAGGACATGTACTCTCCTACAGGCTATAGAGAGGGACACAGCCCTGCTCACACCGTGGTTCTCATCCAGGGAGATCTCTGCTGGACTTCTGCCCCCAGGACTGTAAAATAATACATTTGTGTGGTTTTAAGCCACTAAATTTGTGGTAATTTGATATGCCAGGACTAGGAGACTTCTATACAAGGGTTTCCTAGAAGTGTGTGCAATATTTTGTGTATTTGTGTGTGGCCTTTTCTCTGATGAAAGAGGCTGTGTATTTCATCAGCCTTGGGAGCGTCAATGACACGCTAAGAAAAGCAGCTGTGACTGAGCCCTGTTGTCCTTTCCATATCATAGTCCTTCCCACATCCTCATGCCTGAGAAGCAGAACATATCTCATTGTATATATTCACCTGGGAAAGTGTGTTTTCTGTCAAACAACTCCCAGGTTATTGTTCCTTAGCCTTCGTCCTACCCTCCGTATCTCTAAGCCAGGCAACATTTGGTCGTGGTGTTGTTACGTTTCCTATGGACTCTGAGCTGCTCTGGTCACTCAGGGTGGATTGTGAGTCCCTAGAGAACAGAATATTTATTTTTTTCCTTTTAACTCTCGGGAACCACTGCCTAGCGATGGTAAGCCCTACAAAAATGTCCACGTGATTGAGTGGAAAAGGTAAGGTTCTGTCTCAAGACAGTGACCTGAGTAATGTACCCATTGAAATTCTGCCCAGACCAGTGATACAGTCTAGAGATATTAATTTATTTTTAGTCATTGCTATGAAAAGGAGAGTTTTCAGATTTCTATGGAAAAATATAGCAATGCCTTCAGATTAATTTCCAAACAGAGGGTTGGCTGGATTATGTGGAAATATTGGTGTAGGAGTGTTGACATTTCCCATTGATTACCTTGACTCTCTGTGGAATGTTTTCTATTTCAGAATAGCCTAATCCACCCAGGCTCTAGTAGAAGCCAGCTTAATAGTCAGAAATATAACCAGAAGCTTAGTGATATTTATTAAACAAACCATTATGGGCCAAAGTTTATTTGGATAAACTGAAAATTCACAGATAGAAGTCCTGGGGGTAAATGACTACATCAGAAATTAAACAGGAGAGCCCTGGCCTGCATTGCTCAGGGGTGAGAGCATAGACCCACATACTTAAGGGTTTCAGGTTCAATTCCTGGTCAAAGGGAAAGTCCCTGGGTTGCAGGTTCAATCCTAGGAGCAGGGCCCATGCAGGAGTCAACCAATCAATATCTTTCTCTCACATCAATGCTTCTCTTTTCTCTCTTTCTTCTTCTTTCTTGTTCTTGTTCTTGTTGTTGTTGTTGTTGTTGTTGTTGTACTTCTTCTTCTTCTTCTCTTTCTCCCTCTCTCTCCCCCCTCCCTTCCACTCTCTCTAAAATTCAATAGAAAAAATATCCTTGGGAGAGGATTAACAACAACAACAAAATTAAACAGGAGAGGGGTGAGAATTTGACAGTCTCATAGTCTTGCAGGTTATGTCAGAATGACTTGAAATAATGAAGTGATTGAATGCTGGCAAATAGCAGACCGAGAGGAGGAGGACTGGGACTGACTCTGCTTGTGGTGATCTCCTTCATGCTCCATCTCATTCAAATATCTTCTCAGGATATCTGGAGTTGAGGAAGCATTGATAAAATGTGCAGAGGTTCTCAGTACACAGGTGCACTGAGCACCCATCCATCCAGAGGGAATATGAGGGGACGAAGCTGGACATAAGTTTGTGATATGGTGAAAAAAAGAAATAAGATGAGATTTTGAAATAATGAGAGGGAGTGTGTCTAATCAGAAACAGATATTCAGTGGGAGAGAGGCAACTGGAAAGGAGTCAAACCAAACAGAACAGAGGGGAGAGGATGCTGGACAATAAGTAGATGAGACTGAACACTGTGACAATTGCAGGGAAAGCTCAAATTCATCTTGGTGGCCACATCACATATTAAACAAGAAAGGATGCCTGAACTGGAATTCCCTTTGAGATCGTGTTCCTGTTCTCTTTCTCTGTGTTACAGGACTCAGAGGAACTGGAATTCAAAAACGAACAGCAAATACAATTAAGAGTCTAAGCGATTGATTTATGTAGTGAGAGGGAAGAAAGAGAACAGGAAAGCCTTGGCTAAGGACATCTAGAGAAAAGATAATTTTCAAAAGTCTTTACAGTATTCAAGTACCAAGTCAGTGGATGGTGATTTCGTTCGATGAAAGGGAATCTTGGCAGAAGCAGAGGGTGGTGCATGTAAACTCTAGCGGTGAAAACATTTCTCTAATTTTTATGAATACTAAAGTCTATCAAACGGTGCTGACTCAAAGGTCTGCTTTGTTTGTTGTTGGTGTTTACAACCCATTTTGCAATTTGTACGAAGGGTCCCAGGGAGACAGTTATTGGAAAACTCTTTCCATCGGTCATTCTCTTTCTAGAGAGCATTGTGGTCCTTTGGAGGCCTCCCCCTCAAAGGATATAAATAACTCCTGATCATATTATCTTAGCTTTCTAATACGTCCTCCTATCTGGTCGGGCAAGCCCTGCTACATTCTTCTTCTTTTTAAAGACTTTGCTGTCTATTTTGGCCCTTTGCACATACTCTGTGTACTTACCGATTTTCATGGATTATTTTATTAGTCCCCTCAGGCCGTCATAAAAAACACACACCATAGACTGGGTGGCTTAAACAACAGAAATGTATTTTCTCACAGCTCTGGAGTCTAAAAGTTCAAGATCAATTATAGAAACTTAAACATATTAGAGCATAGAATATCATTATAGTGTATTAACTTGAAGGACCATTATTCAACCACTATTAAGAGCAATGGAATTGTGTAATAAGAAAACAAATTAATTATAACCTCAATGATGTTTAATTGATTATGTTAATAAGAAAAATAACGTCTATATATATGTATATATATGCATATGTGATATGTGCTGGCTATCATTGTTATTTTGTATGAATAGTAGAAAGTGGGAATCAAGATCGGTTACTACCATTTGACCACTTTCAGTGAGGAATATAGTAGTTGAGTGTTTTTTACTATGTTTTGAATGTGTGTACATGTACGTGTGTGTGTGTATCGGCCAATTCTTTTCCTTCCGTGTACTGTTCTTAGTGATAACTGTCCAAAAGAGGAACGTTTCTGGTAGCTGGAAGGCAGAAGTGAAGCAATGGCCTTCGCTTTGAAGATCATCGTGGTTCGGTGAGGTAAAGGAGAGACACGGGCTCCCTGGTGGACTACAGCTTGTCTTACTGTCTTCTCTGCAGCTTGGCATCCAGCTCTTCCTTGATGCTGGCCCTGCTGCTCACAGTCACTGCCATCCAACCCAGACCCGGGGATTAGCTTCCGGGGCTAAGCCAGCACCTCCCATGGCTCCCTCCAGGCTCCTCTAATCTTTCAACCCTTTTTCCACTTTGAACACGCCTCCACCCAGTTTCCCCACTGTGTGAAGTCTAATATAGATAATGACTTCTTTGCTCCTCGGTTCATACTGATCTTTCTCTTCTAATGGAACTATGATAGACAAAACACAGTTTTTCCTTAAATTATCTTTTACAAGGCTTATTATAGATAGATAGTACACTGCCTTTATAAAAAGAATTTGGAAGATTTCTTTCATTTCATGTTCTGGCAGAATGAAAATAGAAAGGCAATAAAATGGGCATCATCTTTTAAAGATGGAGATTTGATAGAATTCATTGTTTTGATCTTGGGCAAGTTGAGACATTTAGACTTTCACGATGATTATTAATATTTTATTTGATCTTCAACTTCATCCAGGATTTCAAACCTTTTTCATAAAATTATGTAAAATAGTATTTCATACTTCATTTCCTTACTCTTCATCTTTGATTATTTCCCCATTATAACATTTCTATGTTTTTTCTTGATTAGGTTGACCTCTGTTGTATGTACATTATCATTGCTTTTCTAATAGAACAAACTGTTGCTTTTACTTATTAAAAATTTGTAGAATTTTAGCTTATTACTATTCTGTTTTTATTCAGTAATAAGTATTTTTATTTGTAATGATATAGTCTTTCATAATTGCTTAAGTTCGTTTTTTTCTATTTTCTAAATTTTTCATTTAGGTTTTTATTCTTTTTATTTTCATTCTCTTGGTCTAAATGTATACTTAAGGTTCGGAATGGTCTATTCTACTTTTGAGTAACCCATGGTTTCTGCTATGTAGTTGTTATTGCTATTGATATCTTTTAAATATTTTACAACTTGACCTTATTTTTCCGAAGAGTTGTTTTAAGGAGATTTGAATTCTCAGATAACTGTGTTTTCATTTTCCCTATTTTTTATTAGTTTATACTTTATTACATTATGAGTTTAAAGGGATTGGAAACTTTATAACTACATTAGGAAAAGGACACCTAATATGTAAATAATTGAGAACAAAAGAAACAAAAGTATATTTAGATGTAGACTAGAAGAAAATTTTCTAAACTTAAAATATTAATTGTATATGTCTATACATGAAAGGACACACATCCTGGGGAAACTTGATGTGGGGAAACCAAAATGTACAGGCAAAATATTATATTGTTAAATATGAAGAAACATACTATAGTTAATGAAGAAAAATAATCAAGTTAATTGTAAGGTGTGTTCTCTACAACAGCAATCTACTAATTGCTCAGGGAAATACATTTGACTCATATTTTATGCCAAGCCAGACTACATAAACACAGTGAGATTATATCTGAAATTTATGCTTGTGGACACAAGAAAAATCTAACGTAAATTGTCTGAAATAATAGAGGGATATGACTGAATTGTTCACTGATTGGAGACCATCAATCATGGTTCAGTCAACTCTTCAGCTCCATTTCTCTGAGATTTTTACTCTGTGTTGACAATATCTATAGACTGGTAGGAGATGGCCATACACTTTCTAATACTCATTGCCACGCACAAAAAGTTTTCTAGAAAGAAGGATTGCCACTGTTTTTATAGATGCTCATTATGAAGAATGAACAGCTTTATTTCCAGAAATCCATGTCCCATCAGGGCTAAACCTGCTACCATACCCATTTCTTTAACGGGTGCTTCTTGGCTGCTTATTCTCTTCCAGGGACTCCTCTTGATCTCCGAACCAATTCACCTGTCCAGGTGATTCTATGCATCAATTGGCTTAGGCCTAGGTTCCTGGACCAATCACTAGCTGACAGATGGGATTACTTTTAGACCAATCAGAATGAGCCCTCAAATAAAGACTTTGTAGTAGTAAGCATTGACTTCATAATTTAGAGTATTCCATTATCACTTATATGTATTTGTTTGGTTGACAAAAGGGCAAAGGGGTCAAACATATGGTGACGGAGGAAGATTAGACTTCAGGTAGTGAGCACACGATGAGTTATACAGAGGTTGGATTATAAAGTTGCACACCTGAAATTTATATAATGTTATTAACCAATGCTATCCCAATACACCGAATTTAAAAAAGACTTGGAAATAGAAAAAAAGAAACAATTCAATAAGGCTCTTTACACAGTACAACCTGCGGTATTAAATTTATTAACTTCTAGATCATGTTTTTTAGGTTTTATATATGAAGATATTTAAAATATTCAGAAGAAATTTGGAATGATAGCATTTAAAAATTATAAGTAAATACTTTCTTAATATAAACAGTTTCAAACACTTTTAGTGTACCATCTTTACCTCTCATACTCAACTGTGGAGCGAAAGGTTATTTATGAAAAAATTATTATTTACAACATATGTATTGTATAAGCTAAAGAAATATATGCCCCTGAATTTAAATAATTCTTAATATTAGAAATAGCTAATTGATCATATTTTAAACCAAAATCTAATTATTTGGAATATGTGTTTATAGTATTTTATCATTCTTCTTTTTTTCCAAGTGATTTATAAGTTAAAAAAACTTTTATAATGACACAAAATTATAAACCCAGTTTAGAAAATGAATCATCATGTTAGTATACACTAAGCCCTTATGGCTAATTCTCCTTTGAAAAATTTCCAGGAAGAGCTGGGTCTTTCCTTAGAATATGATCCCTCAGTTTAGAGAACTTAAGGGCTCTGCAATTGACTAACAAAAATTGAACAGATGATGTTTTGATGGCAGTTAACTAAATATTTTGTAGCTATTTCATAAAAAGGAACTCTGGGGATTTCCTATGAGTAAGTGGAGAATAACGGAAATGTCAACCCTGTTCTTATAAGAGGTCAGATATTATATCTGAAGTTGTCTAATGCCATGATTGTTTCTCAGAAATAGGAGATAGAGATATGGAAAGACATTATAACAGAATGTACAATGCTCATGGTTGTCTGGCAGAAATATTTGGACTTGAACTTGAAGATAAAGACGGTGACCCTTATGATAAAATTCCTAGGCTATTAGTCACTTTCCCACAAACACCTCTAAATAAAATGTTTATTTAATTCTGACATATTAAACATTGTACAATTTAATGCTGCCTGATATGTAGTTTTTGAGAGACGAGGACACTGAATATGGCAATTTTCCGAGTACTTTATGAACAAAATATTCAAAATTCTGAATTCCTAAACTGTGACTCTGAACTATGCTGAACTAACTTACAAAAGTAACCAGACAAATTCAGTTTTATATTACTCTTTCATTAGTCACTAGTTGTGCATTTTGGGGAAAATTACTTGATCCTTCTCAATCTCCATTTTCTTAACTACAACATAGAGATATGAAGGCCTACTTTTTGGGGTCAGTAAGGGTCTAATTAGTTGATAAGACAGCAGTGATATTGTAATCAGGATAGCCTATGCAATACACGAAATCCATTCTGAAACAAGATGTAGGATAAATTAAAAAGTTAAAATCTAAACATTGATCATTTTTCCTAATGTCAATCAATTCACCTACAGTGATGTTTCTGAACCATGGTTGCAGATTGTAATCACACGGGGGATTTAAAATTACTGCTGCTGGGCCCCAACCCTGAGATTTTTATTTTCTTGTCTTGGTTATGATGTGGACAACAGGGTTTTTAGAGATTAATCTTAAAGATAAAGATCATTAGAATTTGTCCCAGCTATTTTTGAATAGTAATATGTACTTTTAAACCTGATTAAGAAGGAGCTGTTGAAAACAGCCTTAAATATCCGACTCTAGCAGGCCTAGCTTGTTTGGTATCCTCCATTGATTGTAAACCCCAACCAAACTCAAATTATTGAGTAGTTCTTTATCTTGTCAACACAATGATAAACTTTCACCTGCCGTAATCAATATTTTTTAGCATCGTTCTTTCTCTCCCGGCTGAAGTTAAATTGCAATTTTATGTAGAAACAAATCATTAATCTTTGACTTCAACTTAGGTTGAAGTTAGGACATGCTCAATACAGGTTGAATACATGACCGAGGAAAATGCCTCAAGGAGACACAATAAACTTTATTGAAAAAAGAGCAGAAGGAGCATTAAATCAGCTTTCTTTGCGTCTCAGTCCATTCACCCGCCAGGGTAATCGCACTCTCTCCAGGCCCTCGATTACTATGCCTGTGCTCATGACTTCAGACTGCCACCTGCCCAGACTCACTCCCGACCTGCATTCCGATGGCCAGCTGTATACATGACATACCCAACTGTATAGCCCCAACCACCTCAGAACCATGTGACCAAACTAGATTAATTCCTTTCTCCTTAAAGTCACGTCATTCCTTTGATTTGCCTTCTCATTAAATAACTACTGTGGACACTTCAAAAATATTGAGAGGACTCTAACCAGAATTTGTTCAGATGTCGAGACTAATGATGCCACAGTTGACTGAAGAGGGTATCAAAGGTTATTACACGCCTAATGAGGTTTTATGGGGAGAGCAGGGGAGCTCCCACTCAGGTCCAGAAATCACTTGAGGGGCCAGGGAAAGGAGCTGGTTTGGCTTTCAATGCAACTGAAGGCTGGGGTTGAGCCGGAGGTTCTTTGTTCGGTGCAGGTCTTGAGTGGGTCGAACTGCCCAGCGGGGGCTCAGAAGAAAGCACCTGGGGTTTGACCAGCTTGCCTGAACTGGGAGGCTGTCAGCCACCCTTGACTTAGGGTGAATTGTAATAATGTTTCTCACTCCACTTTTGGTGGGGATTTAGAGCCCACTGACCACCCACACAACCTAGGAGTGGAGTGTAATCTTGTCCGTATGATAGCTTTAGTGCGTGTCACTTATTCTACACACTGTAAGTGAGCTGATGTTATTCCAGGAATAAATGCAGTGAGTTAGGTCTGTTAAGTAAGTGAACACTGGCCAACATTCACTGACAGATAAACTGCAGGATAAACACTGAATTCGAACTAATCCAAAAGGAAAAAAGAAGACCCATATCTCTCTATATGATAGGTTAATAGAGCAGAATACACACACAAACACACACACACACACACACACATATATATATTTACACACACATAAAACAAAATTGAATATTATGTTTAATAATCCGCTAAATAAAAACGCGTGTTAAATTTGAGGCCATTTTATAGTGATCTCTGGAAAAACAGGCATGTATTACACTTGAGGAAAAGAGATGTTTGTCCCTTGGTGATGTTGAATCATTCATCACATCTTTGA
>NW_006297021.1:897639-898006 GCF_000327345.1 Myotis davidii | reverse complement strand
TATTTTATTTTATTTTATTTTATTTTATTAATTGTATAGTTGAAAGTATTACAGATGTCTCCTCCCCCTGCATCAACCCCTTTCAGCTGCCACCCACCCCACCCCAGGCCTTCACCACACTATTGTCTGTCCATGGGTTATGCACATGTATGCATAGAAGTTCTTTGGTTAATCTTTTCCTGCTCCCCTTCAACCTTTCTGAGATTCGCCACTCTCTTCCATGTTTCCATGCTTCTGGTTCTATTTTATTCAGCAATTGATTTTGTTCATTAGATTCCTTGTTTGTTTATTTTGATTTTTAGATTCAATAGTTGATAGATATGTATTTCTTCCCATTTTATTAGTCACATTTTCTTCTTTTTCTCCT
>NW_006297021.1:851445-879456 GCF_000327345.1 Myotis davidii | reverse complement strand
TGAATTCGAACTAATCCAAAAGGAAAAAAGAAGACCCATATCTCTCTATATGATAGGTTAATAGAGCAGAATACACACACAAACACACACACACACACACACACATATATATATTTACACACACATAAAACAAAATTGAATATTATGTTTAATAATCCGCTAAATAAAAACGCGTGTTAAATTTGAGGCCATTTTATAGTGATCTCTGGAAAAACAGGCATGTATTACACTTGAGGAAAAGAGATGTTTGTCCCTTGGTGATGTTGAATCATTCATCAACTCTTTGGGATATAAGACGAAGTATTGAAACTGATGTAAATAGTTTAAAATTACACCATGTGAAAAATTAAACTTTAGTTTTTAAGGAGGATTGGTCTTTAATCATGCTGTGTTCTGTAGTTAATAGCCTCATGATTTTTTCCTACAGTTCAAATCTCAGGGGAGAACCTCTCATTGCTATAAAGTGCCGTAGTATGTAAACTGTATGGTTTATATTACCGGAGTTGGCCAGATTTGATGAGAACAATTAATCATAATGGGTCTTACAATGGCAAAAATGGATGGACTTAATTTTTTTCTTATTGAAAAGAAAAGAGGGAATAAAACCTCTTGGAATTTATTAAAATAGCTTACTGACAAATTTATAAGACAGGACATTTATTGCAAAATCTTTGTTATTTTATTGTTGTAAGTATTTTGACTTTAATTTTGTATTAATTTCTCTAAAAACGAATTTGACCAAAAAAAACAAAACAAAACTAGTCTTTTTTTTTGAGTATATAAATAAACCATAGACTGGAAGTGATAAGATAGATTTTTTAAAAACATATAATCCATAAAAATCTTCGGTTATTTTACTCTAATTCTATGTTGGTTTCTATAAAAATACATCCAAAGTGGATATGATTTAAAAAAAGAAAAACTTACTTTCTTTAAATTGCGTAACCCTGGAAAGTACAAACCGGCTACCTCAATTATGTGAGTTTAAATCATTTTCTTTGGTTGGATGGACCTAAATAGTCTTATTCCAATATAGATATTTTAGTGGAACCTGGCAGATAATTACAAGAAATATCCAATTAAATTGATTCTATATCCAACAACATGCCAGGCCTGGCTACCCTGAAACCCTGTAACCACAAACACCTAATGATTCAGATAAAATTTTACTTGTGTAACGAATGGTTTTGCGGAAGGATGAAGAGAGAAATTTCCAGGCACCGTGAACAAGAGGAGCCCGTCCTGAGGGCTGAAAATTGTGAGAAGTGCACACTCTTCAGTGGGGCTTTCATGCCACAGGCTGTTTCCGGTCCTCTATTCTTACTATAAAAACCATTTTCTCTTTACATCAGTCCTCCGGTGTTAGCCTGATTGGCGAAGGTGAAACTGCTATGCAGAGGTTGCGGAGGGCAAGGTCACACAGGGTGTAAACTCTGACCTCAAATGAAAACCTAGGCAATCAGGCGTTGGAGTCAGTAATTTTTGTTGTTTTTGTTTGTTTGTTTTATTTTATTTTATTTTATTTTATTTTATTAATTGTATAGTTGAAAGACTTGGATTAGATAATTTTATTAACGAGAAGGATACTACTATTCATTAAATATCTGCTGTTTGCTGGGTGCTATGCTAAGTGTTTGCATATAGGTTCTTATTTTTGCCAATCTTATGATTCAGTATAAATATTTCCCCAGTAATTTAACATGGATTAGAACTCCGTGGATTTGAGATGGAACAATCCAAGGCTGTAAAAGAGGCTTCAAAGAGATTAAAAAATAAATTGAAATCATGGTGAAAAAAATAAGATAGTAAAACAAGACTAAACCTGTTGGAAAAAATCTAAATAGAACTCGAGAAGTAAAATAAAAGTCATTGACAGTAAAACAGTTCACTTCAGTAGATATTACTTTAGTTAATTATTACTATTAAGTATACTGGAATGTTGAAATTCCCTTGCCTGCCTGCCTGATCACTCCTAACCACTCTGCCTTCCTGCCTGATCGCCCCTGATCACCCCTAACCACCTCTCCCTGCCTGCCTGATCATCCCTAACTGCTCTCTGCTGCTGGCCCGATTGCCCTTAACCACCTCTGCCTTGGCCCCTGACACCGTGGCTTTGTCCAGAAGGATGTCGGAAAGACACCCGGTCTATCTGATCTAATTAGCATGTAACCCTTTTATTAGTATAGATACAAAAATGTGTCCCCAAAATATACACATACACTTTGAATAATTATAAAGGCAGTGTTAATACATTTCATTTTCAAAATTGAGCTATCAGCTGTTAAAGTGTGTATACATTTTTTGGGGGGACACCCTGTATTTTTATGGGAACATTACATTTTGTTAAATATGTAGAGACCAAGTCTGCAATTCACTGACAATGAATTTAAGTACAAACAAAATTTTTTTTAATATATTTTATTTTATTTTTTTACAGAGAGGAAGGGAGAGGAATAGAGAGTTAGAAACATCGATGAGAGAGAAACATCGATCAGCTGCCTCCTGCACACCCCCCACTGGGGATGTGCTCGCAACCAAGGTATATGCCCTTGACCGGAATCGAACCTGGGACCCTTCAGTCCGCAGCCGACGCTCTATCCATTGAGCCAAACCTGTGCTGGCACAAACAAAATTTTTGAAGTTTATAGAAGGTAACAAGAGTGGAATGCACATTTCTAGTTCTTGCCAGGAAGACACTGTTTATGATAAATGTGTGGCGTTCTCTCTGAACAAGATTCAGGCCCGGCATCAGTGCAAAGGCTTTTTTAGACAGTAGGAAAGGGTGTGAGTCAGATCTATTAGTGTTTTGTCATTGTCTCTACATAAAATGAGGTTGAGGGATAGGAAAGGCAAGATCAAAAAGTTTATCAAATGTGTTGATTTGAAAGAAAATATAAAAAGAACTTAATATGTTATGTGTTCAAACTTTTTCCATCTTAGCATTAGAATTTGTCTTAATTTTCTCTCTCTCTGTCTCTCTCGTTTTTCTCCACCCTTTGCTCCCCTTTTATGTAGGTTATCTTGTGCAAATTAAAATCAGAATCATATTGGAAGAATTCTAATTACCAAAGAATTAGGGATTGACTTTAGTTGAGGCAAAGAATAGATTTCTGATTTGATCCTATTTTAGGAAACTTGTGTAAGCTAATTGTTTAAAGAAATTGAAATACATTGTCACCAGTTTATCATTGCATCTTGAATATTATAGAGATTTTTATCCCAGTTATCTTAAATGCTTCTTAATCTTTTCTGCCATGTCAAAATATATTCTTTCTTCTCCCTTCCCACAATTAGAAAAGCAGCAAGTATCCCTGGCTGGTTTGACTCAGTGGCTAGAGCATCAGCTTGCATACTAAAGGGTCCCCAGTTTGATTCTGGTCAAGGGCATATACCTCGGTTGCAGGCTCCCAGCCCTGGTAGGGAACATGTGGGAGGCAACCAATCAATGTGTCTCTCTCACCTTGGTGTTTCTCTCTGTCTCTTCCTCTCCTTTCCATTCTCTCTAAAAAATCAATAGGAAAAATATCCTCAGGTGAGGATTAAAATTTTAAAAAAGCAGGAAATAAAAATTAAAAGTTCTTAATATCATGTGTAATTTTTTAAATAACAAGGCACTTTAACTATAGTAATAAAGTAATCAAATAATGGAATTACTAACTCAAGTTTTAAAATAAACAGTATGTTTAGATAACATACACTTATATGGCTTAAAGGCATAAGCAGAAGACTAATGTAATGTTTCCAATTAAATATACTATTATGCTTGTAATAAAAATGTTGGTTTTATTTTAAAAGATAAACTCTGGGACTTACATTTCCATAGTAAACATAATATGTTCACACTTTAGTTTTTAATATTTAGGCATGTGTAAGCTGTATACTAATTTAAACTTTAAAAATGGTGCATTTCTTCAAAAGTACATTACAGTCTTTTAATACAACACCTTCACCATGAAAAGACTTGCTTTGCAGTGTCAAAAATACTGGTTTTCACATCTGTTTTTATTTCATGTTCAAATGTGGATTATTTTTCTGTAAGCATTTCCAACTGCTTCGTCTTTCCCTTAAATGATAGCTGCCTCTCAATAAAACAGAAACTTGCTTCATTCTACTTAATGACCACTTGTCAGATTAAAAATGATTACTTATATTTTTGTAATTTTGAGATACACTATCATTTCACTACACTACCTTTGAAAAACCTACATTTTTAATCATGTCACCACACTTATTTCCTTTCTTTATTTCCTTTAAATGCCCCCCCACCCCCATCTTTCCTCTGTATTTTAGTCTTTTGAGCACAGGAATTTCACCTGGATCCTATCAGCTTCTGGTGATGTCTGTGACTCAGAGCCTGTGTTCAATGATTGTGCTGTGATTGTTCCATAAATGGAGTCCACATGGCTTAGTGTGTACCTATACCGTATTGGTAGAATTTCTCATCATACTTAATCATGTCTTCAATGTTGTTCATTTATTCAACAAGTATTTTCAGGCATTTGGGTAAGGAACGGACTCTTCGCAGGGAAGGCCCCACAGCCGCGCAGTGCTCTATGTCTGTGGTAACCACCCCGAGTGGGGCTCAGCCCTGGCATCCCCAAAGGTGACGCATATGCCGACCCACGGCTGGTCTCTGAGCTGAGGTCTTTCTTTAGCTCCTACTATCATCCTGATGCTCTGGTCTGAAAAAGTTCAGCATGAAGGGGAAGAAAGTTGTTCATGAATAATGAATAATGTTGACTTCCATAGTGGCTTTCTTACTAAGACAACACATAGAAGCATCTGTTACAGATGCTTGGATCTTGTTTCTTTTGCTTCGTGTGTCAAACTCAAGTCTGAACTTTCCTCATCTGCAAAATGTAAATATCCACACCGAGCAACTCAAGATTGCTGTGTTAATTGGTTTTTGAATATGCCAGGACTACACAACTGTTAAGTGACATTCATACAGGAATTGGCCAGCCATCACTTGTGGTCAAGTTGCCTGCTTTTTATTATTACTATTTGTTATTATTGATGTCAATTTTTCTTCTTTATTTTATTTTTATCTTTGTAAAGATATATTTTATTGTTGATAGTAAGTTGCCTGCATTTTGTACATAAAATTTCACTGAATCACAGGCACACCCACTGATTTATGTATTTTCAATCTGGGCCTTTTTAGCTACAATAGCAAATTCAGTAGTTGCAGCAAAGACCTCTGTCTTGCAAAGCCTAAAATAGGTACTATCTGCTTTATAAAGAAAAAATGTACTGACTGGAGCTCTCATAATATTACTACTACTACTATTAATAGTAACTAAGGTCAATTTCTACAATTCTCATGAAAAATATTTGAAATTCCCACTGAGTGGCAATACACTGTTTATTTGGGGAGCGGAGGGGCAGGGAGGAGAGGGAATGTATACAGTTGAATTTGCTACCTGATCAATAAAGTCAAAATAGCCAGTTAGTTTTATTCCCATATACCCAACCTTCAATTTAACTTTCACTTCAGTTTGTTTGCTTGTTAATTTCTATGAAAGGAGGCACTACTGCTGGGTGGCCATGGCCCACATCACAATATTTTGTTTTGTGTAACCAACACAATATTTTAGAAATTGGAAAATTTTATGAAACATTCTGAACTCTTGACTTCTCTTGAAAAAAAAATCTTCTTAACATGGACCCACATTCCCCGATGGTAAGGGACAGCTGGGTGCCCTTCACATCTGCCATAACCTCCACCATTTCTATGACTCCCCCCACCCCCCCGCCCCCCAATGCACGCAAATCATGGTTCAAACTGCCTGTAGGCGTCTGAGCCTGAGATTCTTACTGTAGAATATCTACATTTTCTGGGTTGGCTGCATTTTCCGTGATGTGGCTCCTAGCACTATCAGAACATGGCAAGTATGGACGTCCCTAAAGATTTAATTGGTATTTCCTACCTTCTTCCTTATCAGCTAACTAGATTCATGCAGTATGCGATATTGAAGAGCAGAGGACTCTAAAGTGGGAGACTGAAATCTCATTTTATTGATGAGCAGAACTGAAATGCTGTCTAATAGGAACAAGGAGACATTTCTTATGAATAATCAATGGCCCACTTTCAATAATAAATTATAGGTTGCTTTCATTTATCATTTTGTGGCATACTGCAGAGGATTTCTGAACCACACAAGGAACACTAAGCAACTGAAAACAAAGGGAAAAGTAAATGGAGGAAGTCAAGGGTGGCATTATAAAGGGTTCTAGGACGCAGAAGAGTCTACTCACTAGGGCACATGGCAACTTCCGCTTTAGGAAGCAAAATAATTTTATCAGAGCTTCTAATTTCACTTCATTTTTGAGCAAAAAAACACTTGCTTTCAGAAATAATTACTTTTTCCAAACAAAAGTAACTAAATAAAAATACTCAACATAATCAAATATTTTATTCACTAATACAAATCTTTGGCAACATATATATATATAGCTGGTCTGAGTAAACATATGTCCTGCCATGGGTCAGACGTATGCGTAACCTTTAGGAATGCTAGCATTAGACCTCAATCTTTCTTCTAAATCAGAGGTTCTCAACCTGTGCGTCGCGACCCCTTTGTGGGTCAAAGGACCCTTTCACAGGGGTCGCCTAAGACCATCGGAAAACACATATATAATTACATATTGTTTTTGTGATTAATCACTATGCTTTAATTATGTTCAATTTGTAACAATGAAATTGGGGGTCACCACCACATGAGGAACTGTATTAAAAGGTCACAGCAATAGGAAGGGTGAGAGCCACTGCTCTAAATGAGTATTTTCTTACTCTCCCCTGCGAAAGTCCTAGGCAAAGTCTGGTCTAACCTTGAGGATATGTCCAAACTAAAGTTTAATGTAAATGTCAGTCCAAATCCTTACATTTCAAACTGCAAATCATCAAGGATATTGAATTATAGGCACCCAGTGCCTCTGAGTTACCCAAAGAGGGTCCCAATGCCTCCCTGGAATGAGGCCTAACATGAAGCCATTCCCTTCCAACAACTGACTTTGACCCCTGCCTTTTGACTTACTCTAGCTTAGTGTTTACATTTTTTTCCCCCATTTGATTCTTGGCAAATGCTCAGGCTTTTAGCTTGAGCTCATTTTCAGTGATACAATCATGGAAGATTTAGCAGGGTGGTAATAAGCCCAGGCAATTCAAATAGCTCTAAATTTATATTCCAGGCATTTTATTCACTAACACAATCTTTGACAATATATATAGTTGGTCTGAGTAAAGCTTGTTCATCTATAATATACATCACAGGATAGTTTTAAAGATTAAATGAGAAACACATGTGAATGAGTGGCCCAAGGCTGGGAATCTCTGTGCTCAGTAAATAATAACTATTAGTATTGCTGTTGGCTTGATGGGCTATCTTGGGTAGAACACAGGACCTTAAATGAGGTCCCAATGGACCCACATCTCAGGATCAGCCTCCTTGCTTGAATAGGGCAGTTCCATCCTCTTCCCACCCCTGCATGGAAGAGTGAGGAGGGATCCACTCTTATAACATTTTGTATTTCCCATAGACTCTGTACAGCTGTGCACATGCAGTAGGGACACATGTAACATGTGTACAAGGAGAACTATAATTCTCCTGCATTGATTGGCTCTGAATGTGTCATTGGAAGGATTAATAAGGCAATATAACCAAATGATGTTCCCTTGGCAGTTAATTCAGTTCTTTCAACATGCAGTGTACACAGGGTGACTTTGTATCATACACCAGTGTATGCAGTGTACACAGGGTGACTTTGTATCATACACCGGTGTATGCAGTGTACACAGGGTGACTCTGTATCGTACACCAGTGTATGCAGTGTACACAGGGTGACTTTGTATAGTACACCAGTGTATGCAGTGTACACAGGGTGACTGTGTACAGGAAATGGCATGAGTTCACGTAGGATGTGAACTTCTCCTTTAAGAGTGTCTGTGGTCATCTGAAAACTATAGGAGAATATGTTGTGAGTGCTAACTCCTCGCTGTAAGGTCAAAAAAAAAATCCAGAATGTTACCTATGCTGCTGGTTAATCTAAAAAGTCATTTATTAACCTATACTTCAGATAATCATCTTATTTTATAAATGGTCAGTTAATTCAGGGGGAAAGTTAAGACAATTCAATAAATTGACACTAGATGGTTCATCTTCCAAAGCATTTTTTTTTTTTAGCTCTGACATAGTATGGTCAATGATTAATTGTCTTTAAAATAGAGGATCAAAGAGTGGCTGTTTCATATTTTGAGAAAACTACAGATTGTCTTTGACTTTTTAAAGAAATCAATCTTGAGCCTTTTGGAGAAAAGAAAGAGTTGGATCAGTTCCTCGCATCATGCACCAAAATGAATTCCAAGTGAACACATAATTAAATGTAAAAAAAAAATACACCTTAAGTTTACCAGAGGTAACAACATGTGTGAAATTCTCTAACTTGTGAATGCCTGAATTATAACTCAGAATCAATAAACAATAGAGATGTATACCTTGATTTTATAAAAATGACAGTATTTCAAAGTTTTGGCATGGTAAATGCAACCATACATAACATAAAAAGACAAATAAAAAACTGAGAAAAATATTTGCAATTTATATCACAGATACAGTGTTATATGTCTAACATATACAGCCCCTTTGATAAGAGGAGAAAAGATCAATGTTTTAGAACAATAAACTAGAATAATGATCAGTTAGTTCACAACAAAAATGCAAATGGCCCTAGACATTAAAAGATTACATATGCATGAATCTTTGACTCACAATTCCATTTTGGGAAACCTACTGCAATTATACCCTGCCAAAATGAAGACATTTATATGCATGACTAGTTAGTAAATGACTAATTTTAATACCAAAAGACTAGTAACAATCCACCTGTCCATCAGTAGGAGACTGAATAAACTCTGCTATTGCATAGTCCTAGAAGGCATACAAGGAAGTTGTAAAAAGGAAATAGTGTAGAGAAATGGATGTATCCTAATACACTGCTATTCATATTAGTAAGGAGAAAAAGTGATTGTGTGTGAATTTTTAACTAAACAAATAATAAAAGGGTGGACAGTAACATTTTAAACTGTGTGGCTTAACCAACAAGCAAGGAATGTGAATGTGACAGGGTGGAAAGCTGGACTTTTTTTTTTTTTAACAGTATTTTGTAGAACTAAATTGGGAATCACATAAAAAGTTTTACACAATTATACAACAGTTTTTTGAAAAAATAAATCTCTACAAAGTCTAAAATAAAATGAAACAAAGAAGACTATGTATTCAGTTGGAGAGTGATTATAAATGATGTTAAAACACAGTAGTCTGACTAGACGTTGCCAAAAGGATATAACTTACAGATAAAAGAACTGAAAGAAAACAAAGCCTTAAACTACTTTTGGTATCCAATTGTTCTAAGTGGTGTTGGTATTGTTATTATGAGATTTTGTATGTATAATGTAGCATAAAAGTGTTGAATAATTATTTTGAATGCTAAGAATATAATTTCAGGTATTACTGAGTTAGAATTCTGTTGGGGAGAAAGAACAAAAAATGCAAAATAGAAGGGATTAAACAAAACTCAAATGTGCTTGGTTTGAATTACAAGTATCATTATAGTATAAACTGCTGATGTGTTTTATATTAAAATTGCATGCCTTTGCTCCCTCCACTGAAAATAAAAAATCTAGAAACAATGACCAACCCAATAAAAAGGAGTCCTTCTATCACCCAGATTTAATACTAAGTTTTAAGATATTTTTCTACTAACCGGAAGTAGGGCACCTTGAAAAAACGTGGTTGATTAATGAAGAAATGCTCCACAAAGCCCTAGAACATAGTTCTAGGCCAGTTATCAAGAACATTGCAAGAGATTAAAAGTGTTGTGCCACAAGAGCTCAGCGCCATCTTGAAGAGGTTCCCCAGCCCACTATTAAAAAATTTGAGTATAAATTCTATATAATGAAAGGCTAATATGCAAATTGACCCAACAGTGAAAGGACTGGTCGCTGTGATGCACACTGACCACCAGCGGGCAGACACTCAGCACAGGAACTGCCCCCTGGTGGTCAGTGCTCTCCCACAGGGGGAGCACTGCTCAGCCAGAAGCCAGGCTCACAGCTGGCAAGCACAGCAGCGGTGGCAGGAGCCTCTCCCACATCTGCAGCAGTTGGACATCCCCCAAGGGCTCCCAGACTGCGAGAGTATGAGAGGGTGCAGGCTGGGCTAAGGGACCCAGCCACCCCCAGTTCACGAACTTTGTGCACCGGGCCTCTAGTAGATCAATAAATTAACTGCTTATATTCAAATGTCTCTAGTGATACTAAAGCAATGCAAAACCAAACTAAACTAATTGGTGCTAGAGAGCTGGATCACTCTTTTGAACAGCTGTTACATAAAGGGGAAGGGTCAGACATTTCTCCAGCCTTTCCTATCCATATTGTGCCACTGGGTAAGCAAAAAATAGGGTGACATTTTTAAAGAAGTTTTTCGGTTAATAAGCAAGGAAAGAATAATAGAATAAAAAAAGACTCAATATACATTAACATGTTAAAAGATCTCTGTATTGAGCTTAAAAGCTGCTAACATTCCCAAATAAGAAACATCCAGATATCATAGACCTCTGATGGAAACCACATTACCACTTACGATCCTACTCTTACCCAAGGGTGGAGAAAACAAGTGAAGTGTGAGCACATCTCCCATCAGAGGGCAGGGAGCCATGGGAAACTACGCCGCAGGCATCTGATCTGTCATGTTCAGGCTTTGGGAAGCTTTGCAGGATAACCTCCTGGCTTCTTCAACAATCAGCTGCCTATGAGAAAGAAAAAATGGAAAAGGAGAGAGATGAAGGGAAATTCTATATTAAAAGAGATTTAAGCGACATCGGACCATCACAAAATGTTGACAGTATTTAATTTATTCTTCAAACAAATGTGAAAAATTATGATACTCATGAGGTCATTGAAAATTTGAACATTGACCTGATATTTAATCGCAAATTATATACATTTTAGGAACATTAGTTGCTTTGCAATTGCATGAGGAAAGGATTCTTATCTTTTAGGGTTACATATGGAAATATTTATGGATGGGATGCTATACACTAGCATTTACTTCAAATAATATAAATATGGGGAAGTGGCTGGTGGACCAGATAAAACAAGACTGGCCAGCGATTGATCACTTTTGAGGTTGGACAGTGAGTGCACGGTCCTCATTATTCTGTCTATTCCTGCAGATGTTCAGCATCTTCTATGACAGTTAAACATGCACAGAACAGTCATTTCTTTCCGGCTTTTACGTCACAGTCACAGCATTGATAAACTTAACCAGGTCAATTTTTGCAAAGCAAGAATAAATAAATTCTACATCATTCTCAGCACAAGAAAATTTCGGTTTTATAGACTTTTGACAGATATTAATGTGAAGAGAAATATTACATCTTTCTTCCTTGTGAATGAGTGAGTATTATTATCATTCTTGCTATTACTCTAATTCATATGAAACAGCCACAATGGTTTTATGCATTAAATTTTTTATAATAAATTTTCATAGTTCCCCATGTTCTTTTGGATTTATTTCAGGATTAAGGTTGTAAATTACTCAAGCCATCCCTCATAACAATTTATAGTTCTCAACTCTTGTTAGGACACCATAGCATGGACATTTTGTGGGAACTCCGTAGACCAGCCGTGGGCAAACTACGGCCCGTGGGCCGGATCCGGCCCGTTTGAAATGAATAAAAAAAAAAACAAAAAAAAAAAACACGCGGGCCGGATCCGGCCCGTTTGGAATGAATAAAACTAAAAAAAAAAAAGACCATACGCTTTTATGTAATGATGTTTACTTTGAATTTATATTAGTTCACACAAACACTCTATCCATGCTTTGATTCCGGCCCTCCGGTCCAGTTTAAGAACCCATTGTGGCCCTCGAGTCAAAACGTTTGCCCACCCCTGCTATTGACCCTTTGATACTACCCTGTTTTCTTCATCTCTCCATGTCTTCAATTCAACAACTTTTTACCTTTAAACAATTTTTAAACAATAAAAGTCTATCTCAAAAGTCTAACAATAAGTCCCGGCTTCATCAACCACTAAGGACATGCTGTGATGGTGACTCACTCTAGCCTCCAATGTAGATAAGACGGTTTCAACACAATGCACAATTCTCTGTACTCTCTCACCTGAAATACCCTCTGGAATTCATTTGAAAAAGTCTGTCGTCATTATGGTAAAGACCTCAGACCAATTTACAAAATGTTATACATCATTATTAGTAAGGAATTGCATTGTAGCAGTACCTTATGGTGTCAATAATATGATCGAAAACCTCTGCCTCAAAAGATAATTTGATTTAATGATGTTTTTCAGAAAACACAAAAAGCAGTTCCTTATGTGAAATTCTTAAATTTTGGTTTGTCCTGTCAAGAGTTACAATGTCAAGAGAAAAAATAAAAACATTTTTATTCTTTAAAAAAAAAAGTTTTTGAGAGTGATGCTGTCCCAAAAGTTGGAAAACATGAATGGAATATATTGCATTCATTCAGAGAGAAGAATAAAAGGAAAGTGAAAAAACAGGTATCAAAACATGGTGATGCAATTAGGCCGCTGATTCAAAGAATAGAAGTTCAAACTGTGCTTTAAAACTTGATTGAGCAAAACAAGAAAGTGTCTTACTACATGACAAAATATTAGTGAGTTTTCAATCCAACTTACTGCTAACGATAGTTACCTACTGTTTCAGTCTCATTGCATGCTTTCCACTCAGGAAACGAAACCCCACCAACTTGTGCAGATCAGCCGCCTTAAAGATTTCCCACCAGCTGGGATGGCCTCAGACCTGGGGAGCTCAGGAGGCCAGAAAAGCCACGCCGTGACACCGCGAACTGCTGGCTGATCGGAGAGTTCAACGGTTCGACTTTACTTCGCTCCCTTCAAAGCACAGGGGTGCTGGTGAGTGTATGAGGGAGGCGGGGTGATCGGGCATCTGTTTCTGGGAAATGCCAGATGGTTCTGCCTCCTGGTGTCTCCTTTTAGAGAATGTCATTTTGAATTGCAGGGCTTTAAGGCAGCGGATTTTCAACTGGTGGCCCCAAGAATGTTTAAAACGTGTGATACCCGACTATTTAGTCCGGGACACCTACCCCTTTTCCCTTAGGAAAGTGACAACAGCCAACACAACAACAGCCATCCAAGGTGAATGAATCAAAATGATACCTATTTTTTTTTTGGCAGATCGGCAAAAATATCTTTAAAAAAAAAAAAAAAGATCTTTTTAAAATGTTAGTAATTAGTTTGTGTGTGCCATGAGAGGAAAAAGGTTGAACATTGCTGCTTTAAGGGGTAAAAACTTATAATGTGTTTTACAAAATATGTACAAAATACGCCATTATGTCTTTGACACATCCATGCCTTTGCCTTATAGTAGCATGCTGACGTGAGAACGTATCATAAATGACACAGCTCAAGTTGTCTTTGACAGCGTACACAATGATTGCAAGTACCAACCGGCAAAATTCACCAGATTCCAAATAATAATGCTATCACTTGATGGATTAATGGGAAATTGTCTAAAGGCAGCTTATAGTTGATAAATTGAAATAAATCACATGGCACAAAGGAGAAAACATTGTCATATGTGGAAATAATAGGTATTAAAATTCCCTACCAAGTGTCCCAAACCTTTGGATAGCGATTCAGCCCTTTCTTTTCTGGTTTAGATCAATGGGAAGTGACTTTCTCACTAAGGGTGGAGGAGTCTGAGGGCTTGAGACTTGCTCCTTGACTGTAGGAAGCTGCCAGCTAGTTAAACTGGCAGATGTACATTTACGGCTGGGACCGTCCGGAGACCTTGATGTTGGGGCTCTAGGGAGGAAGAGGATGCGCAAAACAGCAAGCGCCTTGCATTGTGAAATTGCATTAGAGCGGAGATAGGTGGAGGTTAAAATGTTTTCTTAACACACTTCCCGCTTCACTACCACTTGCTCCTCAGCCCCAGTAAACCCCGCTGACTTAGGAGTGGTCATGTCCCTCACCTTCACAGGGAAGGAAATAGAACTTAGCCAATGGCCTATCTCCTGCTATGTAAAAATTTTTAAAATTTACTTTGCGAGTTGACTTCTAAAAGTAATTATCATTATCAAAATGTCCCAGGACACCGAGATTCTGCAATTTTAAGATAACCTAATATATCTTCTCAAAAACACAAAGCTTTTTCTGCAACTTCCTTCTTTTCAGAATTGCTCCCTGGGGAACGTGGCCATTGACTTGGGGTATAGTAGGTGCATAGACGTCATTAGAAATTTAAAACAGCCTTCTACACTTGGGTTTGATATCTCATTTTCATGTTGATCGCTGTGGATACTTATGGAATTTTTAAAAAGTCTTCAAGAATCTGAGGCATGTCTATGTGGTTTGCATATTCCTTCTCTTCAGTTGTCAATCACAGTAAACTAAGACGTGAGGAAGCACGCTCTCCGTGGATTAGCAGCGCCGGCCCCTGAAACAACACAGAGAGCGTCCCCAGGTTTGTTTGCAGAAGACCTGAACTGAGGTCACTTTCCAAGGCAGCGAGATGCTGCTCTCTGTGACCCTGAAAGGTCAGAGTTCAGGAATTTCCTGGAGAGACTGTGTTTTGGCTAGCGTTTATTTTGAAAGTTTCAAGGGACTCAACTAGCAATAGCAGGACTCTCTTCATCAGAGACGCCAAAAGGGCATGTGTTTAACAAAATGTATTGAGAATTAGAGGCAGGAAAGGGAAGACCACGTTTAAGAATCATCAACAAAAGAGAAATCTCTTACTTTTACAAAAGTCAGGTAGGTTACAAGGTTCTGGTTCTTATATGGCTTATTATTCGTTTGCAATAATTAATTTTTAAATGGAAGGGAATGGATTTGAATAAAATAGGAGCGTAAGTGATACTCATGCTAGTAATAGTGTAACTCTATTGATAATATTTGTGCTTGGTAATATTTACCCTATCATATGACATATCCAGGGAGTGAAACTCAAGTTCTAAAAATTCATGGTAATGCCCCAACCATGTAATAGCAAAGCGTCCACTGCAGGCACCTTTTTTTTTTATTGTTGTTTTTTAGCAGTTTCTATGTGTTGAAGCAGACCTGCCTAGAGATGACGGTCTGAAACAAGCTCCCCAGCCCTCTTCTAATCTTATACTTCAGTCAACAGCTAAACTCCACATATGTGGTGTATTAAAAATAGATCATATTAGTAATTTCTATCTGAAATATAAGTACCTTGAAGAAACCAGGGGTTCAAAATACATATTTAAACTAAGTTCTTTTTTTTTTGTTTTTTGGCAAATGTACATTAGCCAATGCCTTGAATTTTCCTGTGTTCCAAAATTCACAGGTGATGGGTCAAACTCATCAGTCAACTGAATTGCTCGCATAAGTAGGGCTTTGTCCCAACTCAGCCACGACCGATGTTACTCTTGGATCCTGTGCTGTGAAACTTAAGTGGATGCACACTCCCAATCCTTCTGGGGCCATGTATGATTTTGGCAAACCGCAGCATTATGTGCGCTTAGCCAGCAAGCTGTACTAGGGAGCTAAAATGCCTGTTGATGTAGAGACTTTAAACAGGTGTCGCCTGTCATGATAACCAAGGTCAAGGATCATCAAGGACTAAAAAGAAACAACATCGTTGGAGCTCTTGGAGGGAGTTAGCTAAATTTCCTTTTGCAGCATACACAAAAATGTGTTTTTCTATATAAAGAATGATTTGTCATAATTTCTAACAACACTAAGCCAAATATGTTAGTCAAATATGAATTATACCGACATATTCTGAAATAAAAAACAACTCAGAACTAAAAAATAAAATTGTGCCTAGTGAGGCTTAGTTTTGTGGTACTTTATGGATTGTCATACAAGGAAATATATTTTCTGGAAAAGGTTCTTTTTCCAGACTTTACAAAGAGAAATGGGCCAACAAAAAGGAAATTATTCCCAGGGTCTGCCTGGGATGGATTATGTTAGGGCTCTCTTATTTTGACCAAAAGCTGTTTATAAATTTATACAAAGAATTATTGGTGTTGACTGGATAAATATTTATTAACAAGCACCTGATTTTTTGCTAGATATTCTATGTACACACACACACACACACATACACACACACACAATGTCAATATTTGGTATCATTGGGATGTGATCAGAAAAGGAAAGAAACCATGTTGAGTATAATATACAAGCATAAAGCATGGGTTACTAAATGATCATTTTGCCCTATTGGTGCTCCCAGTAGCTGTGAGATCTTTGAAAATGGGAAACAGCATGACACTCACCTACCAACCAGAAACTTTAGAAATATCTTTAATATAAACGCAAAGGTTTTATATTCAAACTAGAGGCCCGGTGCACAAAAATTTGTGCACTGGGTGGGGGGAGCCCTCAACCCAGCCTGTGCCCTTTCACAGTCCGAGACCCCTTGGAGGATGACCACCTGCTGACTTAGGCCTGCTCCTCAGGGGGATTGGGCCTAAGCTGGCAATCAGATATCCCTCTGGCAGCCCAGCAGCCCTCAGGTGATGTCCACTTGCCAGCGGGGAGCAGACCTAAGATGTAGTCGGACATCCTTAACACTGCTGAGGAGGCAGGAGAAGCTCCCACCACCACTGCTGTACTGGCAGCCATCAACCTGGCTTGTGGCTGAGCAGCAGGGCCATTTTCAGGCTGGCCAAGCCGGCAACGGAAGCTCCCAGCCTCTCCTTTTTTTCTTTTTCTTTTTTATTCTGGGATTTATTTACCTTCTATAATTGAAACTTTGTTGCCTCTCCAGCTCCGAGGCCAGGGCCTGCTGAAAGCAGGTATCTGGGGTTTGTTTAGCTTCTATAATTGCAACTTTGTTGCTTAGAGAGGAGCTCAGAGCCGGGGTGTGGCAGGCAGGGAACCTTGGCTTCCTCCATCACTGGAGCAAGCAAGCTCCCTGCTCACTTCAGCTGCATGGCTGCCAACTGCCATCTTGATTGGGTTAATTTGCATATCCTGCTGATTAGCCAATGGGAAGTGTAGCGGAGGTATGGTCTATTACCATGTTTGTCTATTATTAGATTAGATTCTTATATTAAACTTTAAAGCTTTCTTATATTTTGAAGTAAGTTATCATGAAAATATGCTGTACCTTAGTAGATCTTGATAGATAATATTTATCATCCTAGGTAGATATCTAAATATTGTAAGAGAAGAGATTAAAACTCTGGAAAAACATGAAGATGTGTTAATACAGCAAAAAATATTAATAACTACCTTGAAGTCATATGAAGCCATTTTAAACTGGAATTTTAAAAACAATAATGTTTAGAAATTTTCAAATTTGAGTTTAATTATTCTTTTCTGGTGTGATTATCCCTTCATGGCAGGATGCAAGTTTATTCCTCACACTTTCGGATTTGCAGGTCTCGGCACTTCAGTGGCACTGACGAGAAGCTGGGACCAAGCTCCTGTCCTTTGCTGTCACGGTGTGGATGCCTCTAGTGCCAGCAGGCCCACCAGTCACCAGTCCCACGAATTCACTGAGCCCCAGGCTCCTCATGGATAAAACACAGGTAAGAATTTTTACTTCAGAGGATTATGATCCTATTAAGTGAAAACATGTATGGGAAGCACAGTCTCTGGATCCAGAGAACAGTAGAATTATTACAATGATTTCATTGTCATTATTATTAAGACAACTAGTAATAACCTTGAATTCTTGAAGGTCAAAGCTTTGACCTTGTGGTAATGACAAAATTAACTGAATGATGTCTAAGCACATAGTCATTGATATTCACATAGAACATGAGACTTAGGAGGAAAAAAGTAATGGCTCTCAATTCTCTTTGATCTATAACTCTTTCCGTTTTATTTCTAAGTGTTTTTACATACCTCCAGGGCCAATACTTCTGGGACATACAGATTCATCTTGAGTCTGAGACACGTAATACATACCCAGTTTCATCCGTCAGCTCTTTATTTTTCTTCTATCAGTGTTTCCCGACATGCACTGAAGCCTTTTGCCACATAATGGGGAATTTTCATACAAGTGTGCTAAGAGGCAAATTGACTCTCTGCTGAAAAATTACTTTAAAAGCCAATCTACAAAGCTATCAACAACAAAATAACAACAAAACACACACACACATACACACCTTGGTCTACGCCATCTGTGTCCCTCCTTTCCCTCATCACCATGATTCCTTCAACTCCAGAAATCCAGGGTCTTGCCTATTTCTGGTCATGGAATTTAGATGGATGGGATGCAAGGGACATTGGCCATATACAGTTGCAATACCAGCTTATTTTTTTCCAACATGACCCAGTCAAACTTATGTTTTTAATATGTAGACTGCATTTATTATGAATTGGGACACATTTTTTTCTACAGTTAAAAAAATACTAAAAGTTTTCAGTTAGAAATCTAATTGAACAACTAAAAGAAGAGCTACTGATTATGTTGTAGAATCAATAAACTAAGAAAGGGAAACATTTAATTATAACACTTGGCATTCCTAGTGCTTGTGAAATCCCAAAGATTTTGCCTCCAGCATAGTCTATATGACAAAAGATTACATGACAAAAAAGCAATGGAAACTACATTTTAGAAATCTGTATTCTGAACTTTCTTTTAAAGAATCATATTGAACTTTAGAGAGGAAGAGAGAGAGAGAGAGAGAGAGAGAGAGAGAGAGAAACACTGATGTGAGAGTGATACATCCTTGGCTGCCTCCTACATGCCCCCTACCCGGAGTCTGGCCTGCAATTCCTGCCTTGACCAGGAACCTAGCAGGTAACCTTTTGTTGCACAGGACAATGCCCAACCAGCTGAGCCACACCGGCCAGGGCTGTAGTCTAGATTTTTTAAACTAAAATTATGTCACTTTTTTGTGTAATTCTGGATCTCCAGTTTATCAAGCATTACTAGAAAATCATTTTTTCCCCAGCTTTAAATATTTTCTTAAGAATAAAACACTAATGTCACATATTAACCATGCAGTGAGATTTGTAAACATTCGTTGATGGAATGGAAAATGAACATGGTACTCTTAGAAAGCTTTTAGCTCTTGGTTTTCACTCCGCATAGATTGTAGTCTGTGGATACAGATTTGATGGAAACTCACGCACAATGTCAGGACAGGCTCATTTCTTGATGACCCGAGATAGTGCATGAAGTTTTTTTCTCCTATCTTAATTTCTATTGGCATTATTATTTTAACACTAGAGTATTATAGTATTGTGTAATGATGTAATAATGATGCTAATAAAGTTAGCATTTTAAAATTATTTCATACTTAAAGATGATTCCATCATAAAGACTACTGTTTATAATTTGAGTCTTAGTCTGTGAACTGGTAGAAATGGATAAAGTAAATTTGGAAATAATTCAAGGAAAATTTTAGGTACTCTATGACAATCATCTAGATATTTTAGCTAAGCACAATTTTTACAGTGAGATATGTGAATATTTATGTATATTTCCTTCATTTGGTTGTTGAGAAAGTCTGGAGTAAGTTCAGAGACACTTCCCCCCCCACCCCCCTTCTCTCCCTCCTCTGGCACCATCCCCCACCCAGTGCTGCCCAGCACGAAGTAAGGATGGAGAGGTGAAGCGAGATGAAGAAACTAATACTGAGAGAGGCCAGGAGAGAAATGTGTAACAGCAGTAACAGGAGAGGCGGGCGGCTGCTCACAGAGAAGTCAAGAATTGTGTGTGTGTTACACAAACAAATGTTCTTGATTTTCATATAAACATATATCACATTACAATAATTATAATATAGCATATACCGATTATAATTAGGTCTAATACACACACACCCGAACACATAAAGTCGGTTGAGAAAGCAGACGAGGTCGGTGATGTGGGGAAGGGGAATGCAGACAGAAATGTGCTTTCTGACCATCTTTGGAGCCTAATCTTGATTAGTTGGCTTATATGTTGTAAATAATTTATATCTGTTCCCAAAGCATTTGAGTTTTAAGTCAGTTCTGTGCCAGTGGTTACCAATTAGACATACCCAATAACACTCCTTTCCAGCCTCAACCGCAGATTCTTGTTGGGTATTTAATAGGATGTAACATGAGAAAATTAAAACTTTATCACACACGATGTCTCAGAAACAACTGTTGATAGTAAATACTGGACCTCTTAGCATTACAGACAAATAAGCCCGCCAGGTTTCCATAGGAAATAATTTAACAACGAAATTCTTGGAAATGAAATCCCATCACAAAGTATCATCAAATACCACCCTTAAAATGATTAGAATTCAATAATTATTTGTACTAAGAGTGACTCGTCTATTATTTTAAACTCCAGATTGAGATGGTTGATCTCAGAGACGATTTCATTGGAATGTTTCCCATAAACCGTGTCAGGGTGTAATACCTTAACTAATAATAATAAAAATAAAAGAATAAAAAAAAATAAATAAAAAAAAATGTACTTGTAAAAAAAAAAAAAAAATGAGTGACTATCAATTGCCGTTTTTCCCGGGGTTATTTATTTATTATCACATCTTTCCAGACTTGCCTCTAGCATTTTCAGATCTGATTTCATGATATTATCCTTTAGTGAAATGACTAGATTGATAATTCAGTAAGAATCTTCTGAAAGTTTTCAGTTTTGTGTTGAAAATGTCAGTAATACAAAAGAAGTAGAAAACACGACTTCTGCCCTCTTTATTGTAGTGACAATTAAGGTGTTCTCAGTGGATACACTAATATAATATAGGTTGCAATCAAACTGACTCAGGTTAAATAGCACTTACTCATCAGCATCTCTCTGCCAATCATTCTGTGGTTAAATATTAAATGCACACAGATAATTATTATCATTAAAATATCTTCAAACCTAGGGAAAATAAGGCTCAGGATCACATAGATAGTATGAGAGAGAACTTCACACCTGTGTCCTTGTCACTGAACCTACATTGTTTTCAAGAGCAAAAAGGAGGATTCATTTGCCGTTGGGCTTAGAGTTAAAATCAAGCCTGTTCTACTTTTAATATTATGGGTCAGAACTCTTCATTGGAACAGTTTAAGTTCAAAAATGGAAAGAAAACATACTTCATGAATTGACACAGAAACATGGTAACTCATTTGCTGCTCCTGCTGCCACGTCGATGGCAATGTTGACAAACATAATCTCGCTAAGACATAAATGCCGACCCTTTCTACAGACTTGCCGGGTCAGAGTGGGTGGAGGTACCAGGAGGAACTGGGTACCGGGGAGCCTGCAGGGACAGGGGCAGCGCTTTCTGAGTGACAGTTTGCTGAGGGCACACACTGTACCTTTCCAGTTTCCTGTCTTACCCATTCTCTCTGCACATACTGAGTTTTAATGAAGTTAACTTAATGGATTTAATATACAGGGTTTGGCAAAAGCAGGTGTGCAGGTGTGAGTACACGGGCTACATTTTTTTCTTGTATTATTATTTATTTATTATTGTCTTATTTTCTGTAGGAATAACTGTAAACCTATTTTTGCCTCACCCTGTATATAAGGAGTTGGTAGGATAGACCCAAATAATGGAAAAACAATCACCGATTTATTTCCTAAAAACAATTGTTACCATACAAATACATCTTAAAATGTGAACAAATATAATATGAAAATAACACACTCAATAAGGAGTTAAATGTATTCTTTGGCCTAGTGAGAATTAATTTAGGTGGAATAAGTGTTTTCTTTTTTAGCGAATTTATTGGGGTGACACTGGCTGAGGTCCCTCTTAGCAAAAGCTGGATTTGAAAGGACGGTAAGAGTTGAGGCTGTTCCCAACCTGACAGCTCTTTTCCGCTGAACTCCATTGCGTTTGCCACTTAGACCTATTCCCTGAGTCCGTCACTCAAAGCCAGCATTACGGATGGGCGGGTTTGTTTTCTGCGTAAAAAGAGAAAATCCAGGGGACAGGCTGCATCCCATTCCATTCATCACTGATCAGGGGAGAGGTCTTTTCACACAGAACAAGAATTTGGGGTCATCGCAGCAAAATTCATCTTTTTCACATATTGTATTACGTTGCCTTTTTCTAGAATAGGGATCCAACATGTTCTTACTCTAGGGGTTGAACCAGAAGTCATTTGTTTCCATCAGGCATCTCTCATCATGGGCACTGCTCACACATGAAAGTACAGGCAGGCCGCTCCACTGCGCGTTTATACGTCCTGAGGCTCGTGGCGATGAGGATGGTCTGGAAGTCATTATGAGATGCACTTCACAAAAGAGGATGACAAACAATGGGGTCATAGAGCGGGAAACAGAACTGTTTCCATTTCTTCCATTGTAGCTCTTACAAGATCAAAGCCTCGTGACTCTCGAGTAAGTAGAGTTGAGACCAGAGGCTCCTGTCTTCCTGTGTCTTTCCTTAAAAACCACCAAGTGTCTGTGCACTAGAGTCCATATCTTTTCGGGCCCCTATATTAATAATGGGCATACGGTTAGGGAGATGCGTTTCACAAATGGCTTGGAGAATGGAGAAGATCATGATGCCTTTTGCTATACACTAAATAAAAAGGGTACCACTTTCAATGATTTAATGTGAAATGAAGAAAATAAGCCAGTATTTCCTTCTTGTAGAGCACTTGTGATTTTTATCTAAGTACTTGTTTAATAACAACCTCCTCCATTCTCATTTAAATATCTGATTTGTATTTCTTTTCTGAGTAACCAAGTTTTTAGCAGAAACTGGAACCTAGGAAGTACAAAAGTAAATTTTTGACAAATGAGAACAATCCATTTTGATCCTGTTGTACTCAAGACTCTCGGAGTTTTATCTTGTTTTAGGTAACTGTCTAAACACAGTGGTGTCACATAGTAATGGTAGAAGCTTTGATGGAGAAACTATGAGTCGGATAAGATAGTGGGAGATTTCGTTCACTCTCTTCCTTAGTTTGCCCAGCAAACCTGCGGGAACATTGTGTCATTGCCTCCAAAGAACTCCGCAGCTGAAGGACTTCGTCCACACGTGGTGAGGACAGAGCCGACACTCAACCCCAGGCAGGCATTTCTGAATTCAACTCTTGACGGGGTAGGGAGTGGCTTTCTACCATCGAAAAAAAATTTGTGTGTCAGATGTCTGGACCATTTTTTGCTACAAACTACCCGACGGCAGCCAGTGTAGGAAAATTTGGTAGTCTTTCCTAGAAATTCATTGACATTGCATATAAATCAAATTGTTTAATTATTAAATAACATAAATTAATTCAAGACGTCATAAATCCTCACACATTATAAACTAGTGGAAGAGATCTGGGCATCTGGAAGACATAACCCAGAATGTATAAGCTGTTAAAGGTAGAGATTTCAGGTAGAGATTTCTGACCTGCACCTGAACTAATAATAATTACTGTTATTTATTACTATTATTATTATTATATTTTGTACGAGACCACATATTATAAATAAGAACAAAAGCATACAAGTATAAATTCCATCTTAGCTAAAGCATGCAGATATCTTCATGAGATGGTATTTTCTGTTTCCAGTTCAGATGTGTTAGGAGGATGGATATAGAACAGGAATCAGAAAGAAAACATGTTTATTCAGATTCTAAGTACGGACTCTAGCTTGTGAGGAATGCCAGGCTGATTTCCATATCATGTAACTGACAAATCTGAATAACTAATCATAGCTACACAGACAACGCCCCACTTGCAAATGGTGGGCCCATTGGCTTAAGAGATGCTATGATAAAGGTTTACAAGGACCTCTCCCTGTCCCCACATGTCCCCTGGGGCAGCACAAAGCACGGGACTGTGTGCGGCTGAGGGGCCTGGTCTTCCTCCCGGGTCCTCCTCCCAGGACACAGAACATGTTCTGAACATCATGGGAACCACTGCCTTGGCAGCATCAAAGGGAAGTGGAATAGCAATAACGTGGGATCGACCCGCCCCGGGTGCTGGAGGGAAATGGTCATCTTGGCCTCCTCCACCAACAATCAGGGGATTGTTCACTCTCTAAGTCATTACATTCTTGTTACATTCCTCAGTTCTAAAAATAATATTTTAGCCTTTGCTAAATGTGATAGATCCACCTGTAACAATAGTTATGACTTCTTTTGTGGTTTTGAGAAAAGGCACACTCTGCCTGGGCAAAGCTATTCCAAGCTCAAGGGCTGAGGAGTTGAGACTTGATGTTTGTGTGCTATACACCGACCGACTTCCTGTGAGGTGTGTTCCTAAGCTCTCTACAGGCTCCGCATAGGAAACACTGCCTTTAAAGTGAGATCTCGTCCTGTCCTCTTTGGTTGTAGGCTTTTAGGGCGTCTTGTTTGAATGGGGTGAGGATGAATATATATCCAATTACTAGGCAAATTAACTCATTTCCTGTGAATTTCTAGAATAGCTTCAAGTTCATCAGAAATGATCTTTTGTGCACCTTGCACTTGCCACCGGATCAGCATTGATCTGGACTTGGAGTGAATGAATCTAGGGCAGAATAGGGGTGGGGGAAATGTTGTTCTCCCTTTGAACAAATGCTGAATTAGAATCTGCAGCATTTTCATAGCAAAGGGGGATCCAGAGGACCATCGAAGGAGCAAGGAGCTATTTCAGGAAGCATAACGTGGCTGCCCTGTGAGAGAGAAAGTGCCCGAATGCAAGGCTCTGTACAGACAGAAGAAAAACAATATATTACTGTCCCATCAACCCACACGGAATATGCTAGGCCTTATTTTCATGTTGCTTTTGGCATGAACCACAATACAGTTGAATCATTTTGAACGATGTTAATAGGAGAATTTGTGTTGGCAAGAGGCCAAATAAAAGCTGCGGATACAACAGCAGTAGCCAGAACTGTACACTTCTGTCTGGGGGGGTTTGCTAGTCACAGAGCGTGACGGGCAATTCCTGGGGGAACACATGCCCCCTGCTTGTAAGTGGCAAAGGCTGAAGGAGGCCGGAGAACCCAGAGGACAGGGGGAGGTAACTCACAGAGCGCAGCTGAAAGCAGCGAGGGGAGTTCCCTTCCCTCTCCAACACAGCACTTCCTCCGTAAGCAGGTTCTCCCCTTCTCTTCTCTCCCCACGCTCCTGAAAAGCCACCAGCCTGCTCTCTATCGCTATCAATGTATCAATTCTAGATACTTCTAGAATCAAACGGTAATTTTAAAAACGCCACCCGTGGCGACAGGGGCAGCGTTTGGAGAGATGCAGCTGAAACCCAGGGATGTCGAGGGTTGCAGCCACCACAGGAGGGGAGAGGCAGGAAGGACTCACCCAGAGCCTCTGAGGGCCAGGGCCTTGCTCACACCTGATCATGGACCCCGCCCTCCAGAACTGTGAGAGAATGACTTGGTGTTTAAGCCACCAGTTCTCATATTTTGTTAGGCTGCCCTGGAAACTAATTCAATGGGCAACACATTGGGAAAAGCACAGAAAACAGAAGTGCAAAGCTCAATGAATTAGTGAAAATATGTTCTAGAAGTTGCCCTTAGGACTCTTCCCAATGCCACCCCCCACCCCTTTCCCAAAGGTAAGGACCGTCACGACTTCTAACAGTCTAGTTTCTTCTGTGGATTATGTTTGTGGTGGAACCAGATACAGTGCATTCTTGTCTGCCTGGCTGCTTCCACCCAATCTTATGCTTCTAACATTCAGCCACACACATACAATTTGTGTGTCCACCTTCCCTTAGACACACGGATGCTGGTGGTGTTCGTAGTTCAGTGCTGTATAATAGTGCTGCCCTCGGCCTGCTCATGCATAGCTTTCGGTTAACGTGTGTGCCCACGACTGTTGCTTATTTAACACAGACTCTGCCTGTTTACAACCTCTGTACAAAGTGACAACTTTCTTTTTTGTTAGTCCTCACCCAGGGATATTTTCCCATTGGTTTCTAGAGAGAGTGGGAGGAAGGAGGAGAGACACACAGAGAGAAATATCAATGTGAGAGAAACACATCAATTGGTTGGGGATTGAGCCTGCAACCAGGGTATGTGCCCTTTTCCAAAATTGAACATCGGACCTTTCAGTCCTCAGGCCGATGAGCTATTCACTGAGCCAAACACGCATATGAAAGATAATGGTTCCTAGAAAATAGCATCGTTGGTAATATGTTAGTAAATAGTTTTAGTATCTTAACTGAAATTACTAGCACTTATTATTATGCACAAGAGACAAAAACATGTAAAAATGGGGTGAGATTTAAGTCCCTCAGTCCCCTGTGAGAGTGAGTTTTCTGGAGCACATTGCTGTAAGCTACAGAAAGCCCCATTGAAAATGGTTTAAAGCATCAGGAGGTTTATTGCCTAATGTCATAACCACTTCAGAGCAGCATGGTTCCAGCGAACATTACTGAGGCCCCCTCTCCAGGGTCTCAGCCCGACAGTGAACACCCAGGCGCAGCGGTTCTCCATGGCTTCAGATGGTAAGGAGGTCGCCTAGACATGTTACAGAAGAAAAGATGGTACGTGATCCCTGATTATTTCTCATGGCTGGTAAGCTCATCGGTTTGTCCCCTGATGACACGCTTCATATAGTTTGGAAATGAGGCCAATGTCCTGAACCAAATTTCACACGTGTGATGTCCTAGATGTGGGGAAAACTCTAAATAATAGGCATCTTGAAGTATTGCCCAGTTTCATGAAAATTAAAGTTTAAATTCCAGATGTAACACTGAGCAAGTGTTTCTCAAACCCAAGTGGGTTGTTAAACAGATCTCTAATCCAAAGATCATGCTTAAAACGTTATTTAACACCTTAATGCATGACACTGATTAATGCTGCAGTCACACAGGGATCCTCTTGTTTCAACATACAAGTATCCTTGAAGTGAGAGGTCAATGAAATTGAGAAAAATGCCAAGATGACAGAAAGAAAGGGCTTATTAAAATGTTTTTGGTGACAGCTATATGGCAATATCTAAAACTGACGTTTTCCCCCACCAGCATTGAATATTTCTTAATAAATAAGTAAATAAATAAATTCCCTGTGAAGATTTTTGTACAAGAATTGCATTTTTAAAGTCCCCTCCCCTCCCCCGGAACCATGAATTTAAATAGCTATTACCCACACAGATTCTATACCTACACTTGGAGGCCTCTGAGCTCACATAGACACACACACACACACACACACACACACACACACACGCACACACACACACACCCATCACACTCCCTCAGAGGGACACGATGACTTTTCCCCAGAGGCTAACTCAGTGGCACCCCCTCTTTCTCCAGGTCACCCCTCAGCCACCCCCCTGACTTCATGTCTTGTGTTCCTGAGAATCGTCTTCCTTTTGGCCGTCACTCAACCGCCACCTCATAGGAGCCTCTTCCTCTTCCCTGTGACCCTGGGGTCCTGGGCCCAGAAGCTCCCACATTCCCTGCGTGGGGGGAGAAGGAGGTGTGGAACTCGGATGGAAGGAACAGCCCTTGAGAGCAGTGCTGAGGAAAGAACCTTCCACGCCTTCCATTGCGGCCTTTGATGCTGTTCTTTCCTCCAGAAACAGGGAGGAAACTCGAAGTTGCGCCCGCATCACCCGCCCAGTGGGATGAAGAGGCATGTTCCTTCCGCCAACTGCAGGTGAGATCGATGGTCAGCTGACAGCTCATCCCCAGCCCAGGAATGATCCAGTCTAGGCTGACGGGAGTCTGCTTTGCCTTCTCGCTTTGCCTTCTCTCTACCTGTGACTTTGATTAAATGCCTGGTGCTTAAAAAACAAACAAAAAGCCTTCTTTCTAGCTTTAACTTTGAGCAGCATCAAACCCAGGAGAAGGAAAACTGATAACCTCATGTTTGGGGAAGGAGACACTCAGTGTTCCGGCACTAACTTCCATGTCTAAGCACACACCTCTCCCCGGGATCTGGTGTACTGAACTCCAGAGGCCAGTGCTCTCACCCCTCCCCCTTTACAGAGGAAGCAACAGAACATTCTAGAGGCTGTTTGCTTTAACTGATGAAGTTACTCAAATAGTTGAACTAAGTTTCAATTCTCTTCCACTTTCAGGGTCTGCCTCTGACATTTTTTAAGACTCGGCTCAAAAGTACAAATGGAGGTTCATAGACCGTA
>NW_006297021.1:848141-851354 GCF_000327345.1 Myotis davidii | reverse complement strand
TCCTCCTCCCAGTCCTCCCTCTGCCCTGCATCACCCATGGGCATTGCAGCTGTTGTATCCACACTGGCCCACACACACTCCATGACCACCCTTGGCATCTCAAGGCTGGGAGCAGCTCACTTCAGGGGTGTGATCTATGCATGAAGGACAGACTCGGAGAAGCCAGTCCAGGTCCTGGAAGCAGGCTAAGAGCTGGTATCGAATTTGAGGGCCAGGTGTCCCGGGGGGGGGCGGGGGGCCTAAAAAAGAAGAGTTGGCTTGAAGCCATGGCCATCTTGCCCAACAGGATTCTAAGAGGACCAGCATGAGGCCTAGCAAAGCAGTTCTCCTCAACTCTGGTTGCCTTTGGGGCACATGAGCCTGGGGCGGGGCGGGGGCGGGGTCCGCGACTGTGGTCTGAGGGCAGTGATGGATGCCACATTACAAAGGCTACACTCTCCAGGCCACTGCCACCCTGCTGTCCAAGCAGCCTCAGGAAAATAACATATAGAAAAGTGTCCTGGGAAGAAGCTCAAATAATGAGGTCAGTTTAAGAATTCTTTTTATTTATTTTTTCTCCAAAATTATCCAAGTGTGGTTTTCTCTCTGTAGAATACATTATTTTACGCCTTATGCAAATCATTATTTGTTAGCTCTAAATGAGGTGGAGTGAGTTGAAATACTAAAAATACTTTGCAACTTGACTCTAAGGAATTGTGGAGAAAATCCTGGTTTGTGAGCTGGGTCCTGGCTCCAGCTCCATTGTTAACAAGCCACCCTGGGCAAGTCACTTAACCTCCCACCCCTGATCTTGTGTTCCAGGAAAGCACCCTCATAGCAGAGGCCCTGCGGACATAGAAAAGGGAGGGGAGGGTAAGAAATCAATCAAAGGACTGGTATGCGTGCATTTAAGCATAACCTATGGACGCAGAAACTAGGGGGCTGAGGTCCTGTGCTGAGAGGCAGGAGTGGGTAGGAAGAGGTCAATGGGGGAAAAAGGAGACATATGTAATACTTTCAACAATAAAGAATTAATAAAATACTCGATAAAAAAAATGAGATGTAGATCAAATGTAAAAATACACAAAATATTTATTTTGGAAATCACACAGTGAAGTTATCTAGAAATCTGTGTAGGCTGATAAAGTATACTGTTAATGTGGAGAAGAACTTTCTTCATAGCTTCTTTTTAACTTTTAAATAGTGAAAATATTATGTAATGTCTTAGGGCATTATTTTCAAAGATATGCCTGGTTTTTAGGATGTAGGAAACAAAAGAGAAGCACGTTTAGAAAATCATTTTTCTTGGGGAAATGTCCATGTTAGTTTCTGCCTTGTGTGATTTTACACTGAAGCTAGGATGTGCAATAAATAGGCAGGTCAGGTTACAAGAGGCATGTTCACAGTGAATTACTGCAACTTCTAAGTGTAATTCAAAATAGCTTTAAAAAAATCCACCATTCAATAGTAAAGCACCATATATGTGTGCAAGAACTGAAAATAACTTACTTATTACATCTAGGTCCAGAAATATATTTTTAAGAGTCACTGTGCAAGATATCACATATGAAGGAATTGATTAGCTATTTTCCTAACTTAAGGTAGAATGGAATAGTTTCCCTTTTGACATAGTTAATCATTAATCAGGTAGTGCCTTATTCTGCTTAACAGCTTTCTATTTATATCAAACTAGAGGCTCAATGCATGAAGATTCATGCAAGAATAGGCTTTTCTTCCCCTGGCTGCTGGCACTGCCTTCGCCCCAGCCAGAGCCGCCTTCCACCTTCGTGCGCTGCCCAGGGGCCCAGAGTGGCCAGGGCAGGGCAGAACGCCTGCATCGTTGCCATGGCGATGACACAGCATCCCAGCCCGGTCAAGAATAGGCTTTCCTTCCCCTGGCTGCTGGCATTGCCTTCGCATCAGCCAGAGCCGCCTTCCACCTTCGTGCGCTGCCCAGGGGCCCAGGGCAGGACGGAATGCCTGCATCGTTGCCATGGTGACGACACAAGCATCCCAGCCTGGTCACCGCCATCTTTGTCACATCAATTTGCATATTTCCTCCTTATTGGCTGTGGGTACCACCATCTTTGTCATGCAGTGATGGTCAATTTGCATATTCTGTCTTTATTAGATAGGATACCTTTTTCTCACTATCACCTGACATTTAGTACACATATTATCATCATATTCATCAGGTAATAAGGGCAATAGGTCCCATGAAAAGTGAAACTTATATAAAATAAAATTCAGTTCTTTGAAACTAGATTTTTAAATTATTTCAATTCAAGGATGAATTAAAAGTAAGTGTATGATATGCTCTTCATACGTATTTAATTCTCCCAAACCTTGAACTCTTGGTTTTGCTGTCCCACTGCCTTAGAGCTTTAGAACAAGGTCTCAGGAAAATAACATATAGAAAAGTGTCCTGGGAAGAAGCCAAAATTTATAAGCCAAAATTTGTTTATTTGTTAATCAGATGTTAAATACAACATCTCATATATTCTTACCATTACAAACATTGTGTGGTACAATGTTCCACAAATTCCATTTAATTACTAACCTCCAACGGTCTGAGGGACAGTGAATTGGCCCCCTGTTTAAAAAGTTTGAGGACCCCTGCTTTAGAATCTTGCCCCAAGACTTCCACATAGGACAGCACCATCTCAGATTGTGACCACGAGCCTCATGTGGTTATTGAGCACTTGAAATGTGTCTAGGGCAGCTAAGGAACTGAATTTTTAATTGCATTTAGTAATTTAATACAAATTCCATTTAATTACTAGAAAACCGATGAGTGTGGTTGGAACAATTTGAGTACATGAGTCTACTTGTTCACCTGCAAATGTTATATAGTTTAAATAGGATCAGGTATTTCCCTTATTTCGTTTTGCTTAATTCATTGTGACTACCAGATAATTTGAAGTTATGTGTATGGCTCCCATTATATTTATACTGGGCAGCACTGGCATAGAATATGGCTGGCCTTGGTAAAACTAGCCTCTCTGTCTGTCTCCCAGGTTGGTTATTTCTATCAAGACTAGGCTGATGTTTGGCTCCTTTATATTAGTCATTTGTCTTTGAGTTAAATAAAAACACTGAATATGGTCAAAATGTAGGATGAACCAAAAACATCATTGGAGTAGACATTTTTATTCTGTGCTAGTCCCAGTGACACTGGAGTGTTTTTAAGTGATATTAAATGATCCAAAACTGGTTGGTTTTAAGGTTCTTAAA
>NW_006297021.1:841121-847630 GCF_000327345.1 Myotis davidii | reverse complement strand
AAAATGAATTGACATTGGATTATGAAGTATACTCCAAGATCCACTTTAGAGGCCTAACTAGTTGTTCTCATCTTGGTATTGGTATCAAAGTTCAGATAACATTTAAGTTTATTGACTACTTTTGTGCTTTAGATATGTTTTGTTTCTTTTGGAACCTATTTATTTTTGTGCCAGAATATCCATGAATCATGACAGTAAAAAAACCAAAACAAAACAAAACACTTGAATTCCCACAGATAACTTTACTCATGCAGTTACCAGTTTTAAAAACCTTACAGTAGATTCTAAAGAAATCAAGATAAAATACATTCAATTTTTGTAAAAGATATCGAAGTCAACTTTAAAAACATCTGAGGAGTTCCAGAAATGTAGTCATATTTCTTGCTTGAAAAAAATACTGGGTTGTGAAAGTGCTTGATCTAATGTAAGAAGAACGAAAACACAGTCGATCCCAAAGACAGCACTGAGAGACGATCTGCTGAAGCATGGAACAGCACCGTGGGACTCGGCCAGCGGCACGCTCAGCTGGCCCACCTCCTGGTCTTTGACAGACACTAGCTTAGTGCTCTCGTCGCTGCGTGAGGGTAGGCCTTTGTGAAACTGGGAGTGTTCTTCTAATGTAAAGTCTCCAAAAGAGCAAAATGGGGTAAAGTCAGAGCTCAGTTCCCAAAAGAACCAACATTTGAAGGTGTCCTTAGCACCTGTGGTTTTTAATGTAGTTCTGACAACATTGGCAAGAAGGATCTAGTGGCAGATCCCCCTTGGGTGCAAAGCACAGAACAAATACAACTGTGCGGAGGCACCGGCTTCACCTTTGTCCTGTTCATTCTTTTATCTTTTCTGTCAAGACATAAGCCCCACCCTGCTCCAAGCTGTCACCCCAATGTGTGTGTATATCAAGGGGGGAAACAAGATTTGTTAGACTGGAAGCATTTTGAATAGTGTTTTAAACTTCAAAATAACTTCTCACATGCTGCCACATTTGCTGAGGTTCTAAAATGAACAGAAGAGAAACTTAAGTCCCTGTTCAAAAAGAAAAACGAAACTGAAATGGTAACAGACAGAATGCCGGCGCAAAGGCTGTGCCCGGCCCCTTGTGGAATGGAATGGTTTGCCCCACTAACAACAGCTCTAATCGTGCTTTTCAGAATGGCTCTGTTGCTGAAATTCAGTAAGAACCGAACTCATTCCTTTTGTTCCCTCATGCACGGTGTCCTCTGAATAGAAATTTTACTTTTCAAAGTTGCCAGTGGCCTATACTTGAAGAAATAGGAAACTTTTCAAAAAGATATACATTTAAAGTAGCTTGTAATGTTTTAGGGTTTATGGTTTTCTTTAAGAATGTGAAGAAAGCTCTGTGGCCCTTCGACGCTGAAAAATGCCCTGGAGCACAAAATACTGCATGCGGTTTCAGTGGATTGAAAGGCTCCTCCCAAGGGTAGGAGATCTCGGGTGGAATACTTCCGAGTTGTATTACTGTCATGAGGATGCATGGCTAGTGCTCGAAATTATTCAATCATGTTTTATTTTTAATGATATCGTTAATAGTTATTCGAAAGGGATTTAAAAATCATGTTGATCATAAGTGGATAGAAGATGATCAATTCCTATATAAATGTAAGGATGACTCATTTTTATTATTAATTTGGCATTTGAGAAAACAGAGGCCAAGAGGAATGATACCCAGGCATTCAGCACACCCATGACAAAGCAAAAAAGAATGAATAAATCAGGAGAGATAAGGAAATAACGTCTATATAGATTAGCCTCCCCCCATCTTTTCTTTTTTAATAATTTTTTCTTGCCCTAACTGGTTTGGCTCAGTGGAGAGATCGTTGGCCTGTGGACTGAGGGGTCCCAGGTTTGATTTATACTCTGAAGTTACCTCTTTTCCTAGCTTATCACCTAAAAAGAGCTACTTCTAAAGTTAAAAGCATTGCCAATTCTTTTTCGTTACCCTGTTGTTGAAGACTCTATAAAAAAAGGAATTTGGTTAAAATGGATTTATTGTTGTTAAGATCCAATTATTTAGATGGACAAATCCAAGCAGGGAAAGGAGTGTAAGACAAACAGAACCTCACCCCCCACCCCCGCATCTTTTCAATCTCTAAATATTGGAGTTCCCCAGGAAACAGTCCTCGCCCATCTTCTATTATCCATCTATCCTCAGGCCCTAAGTGATTGTATCCAGGTTCCATGTCAAATGCCACCGGGACGTTCAGCACAGCGTAAACATTACCTGCAGTCCCCGTCTCTTTCCAGACTCATGTTAGTGTCTGCTAGCCTTCTCCATCTCAAAGTCTGCTATACAGCTCTGGGTGAAGCCCTTTCTCAAGACCTCTTCCTCCCAGGTTTTGCTCATTTCAGTAGGAGAGCATTTCCAGTTGCTACGGCCAAGAGTCTTGATACCTCACTATCTTCCCAGGAAAGACCTATAAAACATATGCAAACGCTGCCCAGTCTCTGGAAATCCTGCCCTTCAGTTTACATAGTGCCACTTTCTTCAGAGATGACAAGGTGTTCTCTTCAGCCTGGGCTTTGGAACTGCAGAACACGCTGTGTGCGCCTTTTAATATTCTGAACGAGGTCTTCTGTTGAGATAGGGGATGCTTTACAGAAGATGTTCTTTTTCTGAGAAAATTTCCCTGATGTAATAAACTTAGAGGGAAGAGAAGGTGGTAGCAGATATAAGGGTGACAAAACAAAGACAGAACAGTGAGTTGAAGGCAATGCTCTTTTGCTGTGAGGTTTACTTGGTTGGGAAGTGTCTAAGTCTGAAGTGAAGACAGAACGCAGGCCAGGGATCCCTGTGTGAGCGGAGCAGGGAGCGGTGGGAGGATTCATCAGGAAGGATCAGTCTACTGGATAGGAGTGGACCTGTAACAAGCCCGATTTATACTCTGAAGTTACCTCTTTTCTTAGCTTATCACCTAAAAAGAGCTACTTCTAAAGTTAAAAGCATTGCCAATTCTTTTTCTTTACCCTGTTGTTGAAGACTCTATAAAAAACGGAATTTGGTTAAAATGGATTTATTGTTGTTAAGATCCAATTATTTAGATGGACAAATCCAAGCAAGGAAAGGAGTGTAAGACAAACAGAACCTGACCTGACGCTAATTCTAGAAAAAACTCCTAGGAGGGACCAAATAAGTGAGATGAAAAGAAATTAGATCTCCCTGTGAAAAGGTCTTTCTCCGTTAGCTCGTAAAAATAGTCTTTCAAACAACCGTACTTAAGACTTGAGCTTCCAGCGCTGAGCTGCCTGCCCTCACATCATCTGACATTCATTAACTCTATAAATCCGGGGCAAGGCATGCCCAAGGAACACTGAGTTTAGACTCCACTACACAGAAGGTGATTGAGCTAATGCAATCTCTGTTGCTGAAAATGGATTTGAAGCTCATTATGTTTGGTTGCTGTTTTGTTTTACCCTGTTAAACATTTTTTTAATGTCCCCCCCAAAAATCATAAAAACTGGAAACTTGTTATTTGTCTTAAATCTACAGACTTGGCATGTTAATTACAGGAATTGAATTTGTTCGCTATTAAAACTAACAGTAAATAGAGATTTAAAAATCTCAGGGATTTGAGATCTTTCTCTAATCTACTGAATGAATCTACACAAGAGGATTGCAAGTGCAAACCAATTTCAGCTTCTTTTTTGCCTCAGACAGGTCTCTGCTAATTCTCCTATAATTACAAGCACTATTGACTTTCTATTAGATAGGAGTGATGAATAGCAAGGACCTACAACCAAGATTACTCTACCCAGCAAAGCTATCAGTTAGAACTAAAGGTCATATGAAGAGCTTCACAGACAAGAAAAAGCTAAAGGAGTCCATCACTACCAAACCAGTATTACATAAAATGTTAAAAGGTCTCCTTTAAGAAGAAAAAGAAGAAGGAGAGGAAGAAGAAGAAGAAGAAGAAGAAGAAGAAGAAGAAGAAGAAGAAGAAGAAGAAGAAGAAGAAGAAGAAGAAGAAGAAGGAGAAATAAAAATAATATAATGGCAAATAAATACATATCTATCAACAGTTGAATCCAAAAATAAAAATAAATGAATAAAGAATATAATGAGCCAAATAAACAGATGAATAAAATAGAACCAGAGGCATAGAAACAAGGAACAGAATGAAGAATGTCAGCGGGAAGGTGGGAGGGGGCAGGAAGAGATTAACCAAAGAACTTATATGCAGCTATGCATAACCCATGGCCACAGACAATAGGGTGGGGCAGGATCCTGGTGGAGGAGGGCAATGGGGAAAAAAGCAGAGAGGGAGATCTGTGATACTCCCAACAATAAGACTGAAAAGAAAAAAATGACCTGCATCACCATATGAAACCCCCTTTCAAAACTACACTTGAGAAAGCAAGCTGTGGTTCCTTAGGCAGGAGGTCCACTTAATGGAAGCCACTGATCATGTGTTTTGTCTTATTGACTTAGCAAGAGAATTCCAGAAGTTCCTCGCTCTCTGTTCACACACATCAGCCTCTGACTTTAATGTCTGAGTCATTTTCCAGAATACTCCCTCAAAGCCTCCTCATTCTCTGTTAACAGATTCCTGTCATGCTGGTATTTCCAGGGTTCTGTTATATGCCCTCTGGTTTTCTTTCTCTCACTCAAACTCGCATCTGCATCTGAGCGAACAGACAATCTCACCTAGATGCCTCAGAGGCATTTCAAGTGCAACAAGTCCAACCAAGAAATCATATCTCCTTGCCCCCAACCTCCTACTGGGCCTTTCATTGTCTCAGGGAAAGGCATCGTCCTGTATCTGTGGGGTCTGTTGTTATTTCGCCTCTATCGCAGAAACAGGCATTTCTTATTCCTTTACCTCCTCCAGTTTCACAGAGCCTCCATCACCTAGTCTGGTCGTCCCACCACCCAAACATCTCGGGGTTCTGGGGACACTTTCCCCCCAACTCACTGACACTTTTCTAGACTAGGCCATCGTCATTTCCCTCCTGGGTCACTACAATCGTCTCTGAACTGGGCATCCTGCCCTAGCCTGCTCACCTCCACCCCATTCCCCACCGTCCACATGAAGTGATCTTCCTAAAATATGGTTTCATGTGCTTTCACTCCCCTGCTCACAATAGAAATGACTCCTAACGGTTGTCTCTTAGCAGAGCTGGAAATGGATCAGTTCCCTGCTAACCACTCTGGGCTCATCCCCCGCTTCTTTCCACTGACACCCGCTGCTCTAACTTCCCTACATCTGCTTGGGTGCTCACCAGCCTCATGCTCTCTGTGCTCTCCAGGCCTTCGTGCAGGTGACTCATGTTTCCATGGAAATCATCCTCTGTCCCCACATGCTTACAATGACTCACTGATGTCCCCCAGCACTCCCACCTTACCTCCTGCAATCCTGGCTAACCCCCCAGTCGACTCCCTTGTGCTGCTCTGGCCACCTTATTTACTCTACTTTTTGTTTGGAAGAATACATTTAAGAGTCTGGGTGAGACTCTAACCTTAGAGTTTGGGAACGTTGTAAACAACATGAAACGCAAAATATTCTCAACATGCAGGAGATGTTTCATTTAAGGTGATACTCCTGGTTATTTGATCTCAAAGAAATTTTAGGAAACTGTAACAGCCTTATACCAAATCTACAATTTTGTGATAATTTTATAAGCAAATAATAAAAAATGGATATATTTTATTATTTTTAATAATTATTATTTTGATAAATGTTAGTTGCTATATAGTATGATTCATTACCCCATTTAGCTATCACATATGACATACAAGATCCAAGATTCATATTTAAGCTCTGAAACAGTGAGAGTGGGAGGGAAGTATCCGTACAAGGTTAAAGGTAATAAATCTGAAGTCGACCACTCCCCTGATCCTCCCTCCCCAGATCCTCCCCCAGGTTTAAATAGTCAAAAATGATTCAATAGATCTATATCTATGCCTAAATCTATATCTCTGCTGTATCTGTGTCATCTAGATCCATATGTATCTCTTTCTCTGTCTCTATCGATACCTATATCTATATCTGTATCTGTATCTATACCATCTATTTCTATAGATACCATCTATATCTATTAGCAAGGCTGATCCTTTATCTCTTACATTTTCATGACTTTGAACTTAGAAAGAAAGGTTAGGAAGTAAGAGATAATATGCAATTTATCAAAAATGCCAACCTCAGTCACTTTTGAAATGAGAAATTTCTAACTGAGCCGGAGTAAGAATAAAATGATATAACAGCATTTAAGCCAGAAGGTGTGAAGCCTTGGAGACTGGCTTTATGGATTCGCCTGCACTCTATTATCTCCTGCTGGAGGCTCAGCCCTGGAGACGCCTCCATTATACTCTTCATTACAATCCATCACTGGGACCTTGGAACAGCGCACCCTTGCTATGCTTTTCGATGAATACATTAAATGTGTTCAATGACCCAAGGAAAGTGTTTAAGAATGTCAGGAAGAGAATGAAATGAATCTTTCGCTCATGTAGTGTCATTTTTACTTTGTATGTGTTATTTCATTTACCCTTGCCA
>NW_006297021.1:839431-841070 GCF_000327345.1 Myotis davidii | reverse complement strand
TCCTACTTTCACAATGAGGTTGATTGTGTGTGTGTGTGCACACACGCGCAGGGCCTCAAAATTCAGGAATTCACACTGTGTTTTCTGACTTTAAATCCTATTTGCCATTATATGGAAACATGGGTTATGCCACATGGGCAAGATACATTCATATATTTTACCTTAATTATTTTTAAAATAATAGAATAGTTGCTCACCCATAATTAAAAGTCTCCCTTTGCCCCTTCCTTGCTGACTTCTGGGAGGGATTATGCAAATCAGAACTGAAACACATTAATTAGCTATGCATAATTACAACAGCAAACACTCTTTATTACTGCCCGTCTTCTAGTTGCTTGACACATATTCATTTAATTAATCACCGCAACAATGCTGGGAAGTCTGTCACTGGAGCCCGGGTAAATACTGCTACCACTCACTGAGTGAGAAGGAAATAAGGGGTTCTGGGGGACAGTTGAGGAGTTTGTTTCCTCCACCAGACAATGGCCAGCAAGGGTTCCTGTTTGGCAAAGGGACAGAGATGCTGGAGAAAAGAGACAGCAAATGGGAAGTAGAGATAAGTGTCCACCTTCATGAGGACACCCTTCAAAAGCAGCCAAGACCATGCCCTGAATTCGCTTCTCGCTCTTAGCTCTAGTGAGGAAAATACTGTCCTGAGGAAGGGGCTGTAGGGCACAAATAATTCATTTCTCAAGAATATTCTGTATCAAACAGTGAAGCTCTTCAGTATTATTTTCTAGAACAAGTGGTAAAGCTGACACGGTGACATCAGTCTTCAGTCCTGAGAGTGAAGCTGTATGGATACTGGGGGCCTCAGTTCTCATAAGCCAGTCAGCCAGGTATAAAGTAAGTTAGGATGCCTGACCTGAAAGTCTTGTCCAGACAGGTGTACACTATGTGTCTAGCATGGGTGGCCCATGATTGCGATTCTTCTGTTTATGAACGTGGACTGCTCACTCTCTAAAACAGTGGTTCTCAACCTTCCTCATGCCACGACCCTTTAATGCGATTCCTCATTTTGTGGTGACCCCCAATTTCATTGTTACAAATTGAACGTAATTAAAGCATAGTGATTAATCACAAAAACAATATGTAATTATATAAGACCATCAGAAAGATGGTCTTAGGCGACCCCTGTGAAAGGGTCGTTCGACCCCCAAAGGGGTCGCGACCCACAGGTTGAGAACCGGTGCTCTAAAACGACCTCCAGAATAACCCGTGGTTAAGCAGAGTTCTGTTTATTAACCTACTGCAGTAAGGAAGAGTGTCACCTAGACAGAGCCTTGTTTGTGTCTCGAGGAGGAAGACTAAGTTGGGTTAGTCCAGGCTTTGGAAGTCCAGGATCAGGTCGTTTAGGGGGCCTCTCCATTCAAGGACCTAATTAAGATAAGACAAATTCATCAGATAGACGTTTAGATGGGTGGACATAATGAGGTGAGGGTCTGGAAGTAGTTTTGATAAGAAAACAACTATGAAAATCTTTTTGTCTCTAAATTAAAGTCTTCATTGAAAATAAAAGCTAAATTGTTGGTCCGCGGTTGGACAAGGAGAGATTCTGGACAATGAATGATATGACTAACCTGGTCTGTGTATTGATGGGCTAAGTGCTGAGGGAGGGTCAGCCCACAGGGACACCTCC
>NW_006297021.1:836216-839385 GCF_000327345.1 Myotis davidii | reverse complement strand
CCCTATCACAGTTGCAGAAAGTGAGCTAGTAACTTTCCAAGGGTCATACATCTTCAAGTCCACAAGATTTCTCAGGAATGTTTCAATACAGATGTTGTATTTGTCTTTCTCTCTATAAGAATAGTGACTAGTGTAGACTTAATTCTATTCTCATTTTGGAAGTTGAAAATAGGTTGATGATCACAAGTATTCCTTTGTAGCTATACCACACACTAAGACTATCTGCCCTGTCTGAGGAAAATACTTTTTAAGTACAGTGGGGCCTTGACTTACGAGTTTAATTCGTTCCGAGACCGAGTTCGTTAAGGAGCTCATTAACTCAAATTACTCTATCAACTCAGTGCAAAAAATCAGCCGAGAGACAGCTGGTATCTCAAAAAACTCATTAGCCGGAACACTCGTAAGTCAAGGCCCCACTGTATTTTCAGCAGCAGATTTAAGATTACAGTTCTCATTTAGGTTGTTTATTTTTATCTTACTCTCCTCTTGAATTTCTAATGTCACACAATCGCTTGGAAAAAATTACCAATATATCTTGGATGTAGCAATGTTGCACAGAAGCAATTAAATTGGATTTCATGAAAACCAAAACTGAACGTCCATGTATATTTGCCTTCATTATATGCCAATTAACTGTCAGTATACTTTTCTATTTTTTTGACTACTTGAAGTTTCTCAATAATTTGTACTTAAAATTCAGAGCATTCATAATCACCATCAATTATTATGGATTTTACTCTTGCATGTACACATCACTTGACTGATACAGTTCCAATCTATGAAGCACATTCCAGGCTACACTTAGGATGTACCTAAAATTGAAAGTGTGGTCAGATATTAGCAATAAATCTGCTGACATGGTTAGTTCTTGCCTCTGAGATAAAATCTCTATTTTTAATTTTTTGAAGAATTTCCATACTGTTTTCCATATTTGGGGTTTATTTGATATATGAATGTATAGTTTTATCAAATTTGGAAATTTTCAGCCAATAATTCTTCAAATAGTTTTCTTCCCTACCCACTTCTCTTCTCCAGGAATTCCAATCACATTGTTTTGAAACTGTGCTGCAACTCACTGACCCTGTGTTTATTTTTTAAAATTCTCTTTCTCTGTGTATTTGTTTTGGGTAGTTACTATTGCTATATCTTCAAATTTACTAATCTTTTCTTCTAAAAATTTTAATTTGCCCTTAATACTCTCCAGTATAATTTTTCATGTCAGACTGCAGATTTTTTTTTATAACTTCCATTTCTCTAACTTTTTTATTGGTTAAAATAGAATACAAGATATAACAACTGTTTAATATCTTTGTATTAATTATAACATCTCTGACTCTTCTGAGCAATTTTGATTAATTAATTCTTCTCATGTTTCCTACTTTCCTACTTTTTACATGTCTGGTAATTTTTTTATGGCCTGAGATTGTGACTTTATCTTATCGAAGGCTAGACATTTTTATAATCCTCTAAATGTACTTGTGCGTTCTTATGGGACACAGTTGTAGTACTTGGAAACAGTTTGATCCTTTCAGGTTTTTTATTTTAAGTTTTTTAGTTGGAACCAGAGCTATACTGAACTAGATTACTCACTCTCTAGACCCAAGGCCTTTGTATGTACTCTACCCAATCGCCCAGGATTCCTGAGGTTTTTCAGTGTGCTTGGTGAAGGGGCACTATTCCAACACTTGTAGGTCTTTAATGACCTTTCCCCAGCTTTCCTCACACGCAAGCTCACCCTGGTCAGTCTGCAGTTGAATACTCAGGAAAGACCCCCACAGGACTCCAGGGCTCTTTATCGGCTCAGTTCTCTATCTCTAGTACTCGGTCTGGAAACTCTAGGTGCCTGGGTTTCCATGGACCCTTAGCTCGCTCTTCTCAATTGAGGGACTCCGCAGCATTCTGCCTGGTTTCTCCTCCTTGCACTCAGCCAGAAACTCAATCAGAGCAGTAAATTGAGTTAATTGCATGGATTTCCTTATTTGTTTTCTGTCTCTCAGAGATCACTGTCTTTTGTCTGATGTCCAGTGTCTTGCAAAGCATTTTTTTCACACATTTTGTCCATTTAATGGTTGTTTTAGGCAGAAGAGACAATTCAGTCCTCATTACTGCATCATGGCCAGCAATGGAAATGCTCATATTATTATTATTAATTATCATTATTATTTATTATTATTATTTTAATGACAGTACCCTGGTAAGGCAAAATAGTCCATCATCAATTATTTTCTCACATATGAAAAGGTGCACATTATGTTTAGTTTTAGTTATAGTTTATATATATATATATATATATAATTGTTTTTTATAAATCTTATGTCCCTAGTGTCATATATGTTCTATATACTCTAATTCCTGGGGGGACCCTCTGGGAAAAAGAATAATTGGCAGGATACAATTCAATTACTCTTGAATCCTGGCCATCATTGTTTGAATTCCATCAAAACCCCATCTCCCAAACCTCACATTAATCTATTGCCTGGAGGCCAAAGGCCCTAATAACACTTGACCCAGAAACAAATAATTTTTTGAAGACATAAACATTTGACCTCTTCAATAAATTTTAATAATCAAATAATGGTTTCAGCTATGTTGCTATGTTTTATTTCATATTACCCCCAATATTTTTATTTCCCTTTGAAAAGAACTTCTTGGTTACTTTTTTCTGTCAAAATGAAAGATCTAATGCTAAAGGTTAACATTTAATATAACATTTTTGGTTTAAGATTTGGAGCCCCTTCACCGAAGGAAAAATTTTACTTTTTTTGGACTAATATGGCTAGCGTGCATAGGATTATGAGGACTAGGTGATTGGGAAATGTTTAATTTAATTAGGGCTGAATTTGCAAATAAAAAAGAATGCTAGAAGAATATATAAGGAGAAAAAATAAGTAGGGAATAATGAAGAATCATTAATCTCTTGGTTGCTGCATATCTGAAATAGCTTGTTTATTAGTAGTATTTTAGCCACAGTGAGCAAAAGGCTCACCTTAAGAAGACATTTGTTGGGGGAAAAAGGAATACTGTCCATGTTGAAATGACTAATGACGTTTTTACATAGCTATTAAAAAGAATGGTGTGTTGGGTATATATTCACGTGTGTATATATATATATAACTTAAACATTATGTATTAGAACTACTGTGCACATATGGTACGTGACCACCGCAGA
>NW_006297021.1:804881-836125 GCF_000327345.1 Myotis davidii | reverse complement strand
AGGGGATAGGGCCTAAGCTGGCAGTCAGACATTCCTCTGGCAGCCTGGGAGCCCTCAGGGGATGCCCACTTGCCAGCGGGGAGCAGGCCTAAGCTGCAGTCGGTTAGTTTTATTCATTTCAAATGGGCCAGATCCGGCCCACAGGCCGTAGTTTGCCCACGGCTGGATTACACCGAACATACTTGCTCCTTACTGCACACACATGATTTGTGCTTGGCTCATGTAGATTTTCCATTTAGTTTAATTATTAAAAATCTAGGGTTTGTTCATAATGAAATGTAAAGCAAGAATAACTTACAACTATTAAGTTTTCATTTCATAATCTTGAATGGAAATTTAAAATGTCTTGCATCTTGAGCTACATTTCAGCTGCATCATATCAGGAAGAACAATAACAACAAATGAATAAAGCAAAACAAGGGGCAGGAAAAGAGTCCACCCAAGGGAACTGCACTCATATGTCAAAGCCTTAGACAGAGGTTGTAAAATTAGCAAATACAGAGTGAGACACTAGAGTAAAAGCTATCATTATGAAGTGCTTATTGCATAATGATAGTAAAAGCTATCATTATGAAGTGCCCAGTGCACAAAATTCATGCACTCAGCGGGGAGGGATCCCTCAGCCCGGCCTATGCCCTTGCGCAGTCCGGGAGCCCTCGGGTGATGTCCGACATCCTTAGCGCTGCCACGGAGGCGGGAGAGGCTCCCGCCACCACCGCTGTACTCACCAGCTGTGAGCCTGCTTCTGGCTGAGCGGTGCTTGAGCCCTGTGGGAGCTCACTGACCACCAGGGGACAGCTCCTGTGTTGAGTGGGATCAGGCTGAAACTGGCGCTCTGACATCCCCTGAGGGGTCCCAGATTGCGAGAGGGTTCAGGCCAGGCCGAGGGACCCTACAGGTGTATGATCAGGGCCAAGGAGGCCCGTGGGAGGTTGGCGAGGTGGGGAGGGATCACTGAAGGGCTCCAGGGTATGTCTGGCCCATCTTGCTCAATCCCGATCAGCCAGACCCCATCAGCAAGCTAACCTAGCAGTTGGAGCATCCGCCCTCTGGTGGTCAGTGCACATCATATCGAGCAGTTGAATGGCCTTAGCATATCATTAGCATATTATGCTTTGATTGTTTGAACAGATGACTGGACAACCAGACACTTAGCATATTAGGCTTTTATTATATAGGATTTTATCTCATCAATTCTCACAACCATACCTTGAGGTAGGTCCTATTATTTCCATTTTATAGGTGAGAGAACTGAGCCTGAACTAATTGTCTCACCTGGTTTACTCAGATGAAAATAGCCACCTAGAATTAAATCCTGGGCCTCCTTACTTTCAAAACTTTCTCTAATGGTCACATACAGAGCAATGACAAGATGGGAGCCTGTGTGTTATTGCATGATTTGTGCTGAAGAATGGTTAAGAAAAGTTGAATAAGAAAACTTTTGGAAAGTAGACTAACTACTTTTTAAAATGTGTTTCTGTTTAATTTGCCTTAAATTAATTGTAGCAATGTTTATATTATTTGGATGCTGAGTCAATGCAATGTACCTGCATTGAGTATTTCGTTTTCTTGCAGATGCTTGGCATTATATCCATGTAGCCAGGAACTTGCATTCCCAGTTTTTGTCACCATTTAAAAACACACAAAAAGCCATATGTAATATGAGAAATTTTCTCATGTGTTCAAAAGATAATGTTGATTGATAAGTAAGTCCTCAATAATCTTATTCAGTGATCAGTCAGAATGACTAGTACACCTACCTTCTTTCTATGTAGTATAAGTTTAAGCTATTAATCAATAATATAAAAGACTGAGTATAGTGCTACTGCCAAGCATTTGGAATTTGCTATGATTTCTGTCTATACATTTCCTAAACACAAAATATAATGAAGTGATTGGTAGTGATTGAAAGTAATTGGAGTCAGGTATCTCCAGAGAAAGAGTATGAAGGAATTGCCTCATGGGCGGGAAGGGCTTGCAGAACTGAAATTTGTAGGGCAGGGTGGTATGCTGGAAACTCAGTATTGAGACAGATTTTATTTTTCCCCAGGTAATCTCAGTTTTTGCTCTCAAGGCTTTCAACTAATTGGATGAGATCCCCACAATTTCACTGGAGTCATCTCCTTTACTTCAAGTCACCTGATTGTAGATATTAACCACATGGACAAAATACCTTCATAGCAACACCTAGAGTAGCATTTGATTAAATCCCTGGGAACTGTAGCCTAGCCAAGTTGACACATAAAACTAAGCATCACACTGATTCAGAACAATATTTCTCAAAGTACAGATTAAGACATTCCTAGGAGTATGTAAGAAAGCTATTTAGATGTCTGAGAGTCACCAAGTTAAAGAACTGATGGGTATTCATGAAAGCATTTTTTAAATCTCTTTTCAGATAGACTGATGTCCTCTTGTATTGTTTTAATCCCACAAGCATTTGACTTCTGTTCTCTTTTTAGACCAAGTCTGATCTCCTCATGAACAGCCATCTAGCTTACTCTTTTCTGCTCTCTACAAAGATACAATAAGATTTTCCTGAGATTCTGTAAAGGAAAACTAAGAATATGTCATGACATCCTTTCTCTATGGTATAAAATGCCATTGTCAAATTTTCACTGTACTAGAACGTGTTAATATTGTTTTCTTATAGTTGGATTATTTGTTCAAGTCAATGTTCTTTTTTAAAAAAGAGCAATTTTTTAACATCCTATGTAATAAAAGGCTAATATGCAAATCGACCAAATGGCAGAATGACTGGTTGCTTTGAAGCACACTGATCATCAGGGGGCAGATGCTCAATGCAGGAGCTGCCACCTGGTGGTCAGTGTGCTCCCACAGGGGGAGCGCCGCTCAGCCAGAAGCTGGGCTCACAGCTGGCAAGCACAGTGGTAGTGGTGGAGCCTCTTCTGCCTCTGCAGCAGCGCTAAGGGGAGTGGGCCTAAGCTGTCAGTTGTACATCCCCCAAGGGCTCCCAGACTATGAGGGAACGCCCCCCTCCCCCCCCACCGAGTGCATGAATTTTGTGCATCAGGCCTCTAGTTAAAATATAATCTTCAGTGAAAATCCCATTATATGTACAGTATAATATTTCATTTCATCTATGGGGAGAGATAGCAGCCTATGTATCCCATTTCTTGAGTCTGAATTTTTCTATATTGATTTTCTGGTGAACTTCTTGAAGTATTAATTGGCCAAACACTAATACTACTGACACAATTGCTATATGCAACAGTCTATCTGGAAATCATAAAGAATTGCCAGAAAATATTCCTTTAATTTCCTTTCAAAGTGTCTCTGTATATTTTTAACCTATAATGTGTTGGGGAGCACACAAGACTTGGTTGGAAAGTTTTTAAGGAGGACATTCTAAGAAAAGGGAAGTGTGCAGAGGCCGCCTGCTCTGTTTGAGAATTCTGACTTAGGGGAGTGCCGAAGGCGGTGCTCCTAATTATTCCTTAACTTTTCCAAACAAGTCTGTGCATGAGCAGACCCAGGTGTTTACTGGAATCCTTATGCTTATTCTTTTGGGTGTCCTTACTTAAAAGACACCACAAACACACGTCTCCTCCCAAGATTACTTACCCTGTTGATTGTATCTAAAGGATAAAATTTATCTCAAACTACTGCTACAATAAAAGCCTAACGAGGAAGGCAATCAAGGCTGCCTGGTTCCTTTAGCCAGGCTGTCCCTTAGCCCTCTCTTTCACTGCAATGTTGTGTTAGAGTAATCCATTCATCTGTCACTCAGGGTCTACTGGTCAGCCCCAGCAATAATTCATACTTATGGAAAGAGCACTGACTCTATTGATAAGGTAGAGATCACTAACTGTTATTACTGCTTCATTCTGTGACTCCAGATAATCGATACTGACTTAGTAAACAGCATTTAGAGCATCAAAGGAAAAAGGCATTTGCCAATTGGAAAATTGTCACTCTTAAAAGCAGGAATAAAATGGTCTTATTGTCACATTGAATTGATGGATAAGAATAACACATCTTTAAGGTTATTCACTCTAATATTATGTTAACTAGTTCCCTTATTGACATTAGTTTTGATGTTTTCCAAATATGTGCCCTTGAACCCATTCTTTTTATCCAATGTTTAAAATATTTATTTATTGACTTTTAGAGAGAGGGGAAAAGGAGAGAGATAGAGAATTTGTTGTTTCACTTATTTATGCATCCATTGGTTGATTCTTGTATGTGCCCTGACCAGAGATTGAACCCACAACTTGGCATATAAGGACGATGCTCTAATTAACTGAACTATGTGGCCAGGGCTTATCCATTTTTTAAATCTAACAATCATTCAAAATATTTAGTCTTTCATTCCAATTAACTTCCTCCATTGTCTAACATTTTACTGTTTTTATTGCAGTTAAATTTCAGCATTTCATGTTCCTGATGGTTGCCCATCCTGGGTTGTTCACAATATCCTGCACGTGCTCTGAGGACCCTGTGAGGTAAGGCAGTTAGTAATCATCTCTGGCATAGCCTTTTCAATCATTGGAATATTGTGGTGGAATCATTTTGAAATGAGTGTTTGCAATTTATTTATTACATCTTATAGATCTAAATAATGTCATCACACTGTTATTGAGGGGATAAGGAGGGAAGTAAATCATCTAACATCAATATAATTTTTCAGAGGGCATTTCTCTGAGAAGGAACAAAGGAAAAAGTCTTTGTAGCATACCTATCTTGTGCCAGGAATCACTAATTAATATCCATTGCTTTCTTACTCTGCATATCAACACTCATAGTTGGTGTTACAGGCCCATAATACCTTGCATGAAATTTCTTGGGCTAACTATGTCTCAGAATTCATAAATCTTCAAGTTTCAGGTCTGGGGTATCTCCTTGCCATCAACATTAATACTTCCTCAGTGAAATGTATGCATAACTACACAGGGTGAAATAAGTAAAGGTTATAAATAAACTCATGTCAGTTCTGATCAGGTTTGCAGACAATGGGTTCATGTGAAGCCAGGTTTTGCTGCCAAATGAAAAAAAAATAGTAGTGGTTTTTGGGTTTCAGAATAGTGAGTAAGGGACAGTGACCCTGTATTAAGCCAATATTAGGAAGAGTTAACATAGGGCACCTCGAGGGGTTAATACAAGTCAGGGACACAGAATTTAAACCCAGGCCTGTCTTAATCCAGAGGCCTTTTTTGTTGTTGCTGTCACTGAATTCAATGAAAGGTTTGTGCGTATATCTTCTTTAAGAATAATGAGAAACTTGGGTTCACTACGGAACACTGAAACTATAGGCTTTCAAAGATGATCCATCATTGAATCAGTAAATACCTTGGAACTGTTTTCCATGGTGACCACCCATCACAAAAAACACGGGGAAGGTCATTTTTCCACATTTTGGAATTTAAATTATGTTCAGTAAAAAGGAAGCTCAGATGCTTGCCTTAACTTATCTAATCTCAAATGAACCCAAGCTGCTTCCAGGAGGTTGCTTTGGCCCTGAAAGATTGTTGTCAGCTTTGATTTGAGGACCCAAGTCCAATTATGTTCACGGCAATCCATATGGGCTGTTAATTAATTATAGTTTATGTTCACCACCAGTCCCATCCCACCAAGGCCTCGCCTTCTCAAGCCTACCGGAAGGAGTAGACTATTAACTGGTATTAACTGGGCACCCTTGGCATGACAGTGCAGTGTAGCCTGAAAACCTGGCAAAAGTGCTGCAAATACTCCGGAGGCTCCTCAGCCAGAACAGGGCTTTTAGAAAAACACGATGCTACCCTCAGTACCAGATGCTGAGTGCTGGAACTTTTGGACCACGCCGTGCTTTTGTGAGAGGCCAAATGCAGTCCCCATGTACTGCCATCAGCCAAAACTTTCCACACTTACCACACTACCCTGAGGTGAACTTCTCCTGGTTATTCCACAAAGAAAAACAGAGTAATTCTAGTGGAATGCTTTCAACTGGAAATAAGTGACATGTCATGACTGTCTTCCATGGAAACTTAGGAACAATTCATGCCTTAAGTTCTAAAAAATGGGTTCTTAAAGAGCACTATAATGTTTACTCCTTGGCTCCCACCCTCAGATAATGAGAAGTCTATTGTAAGATAATCCTTCATAACAAAAACTTACATATTTTCAAAGTAGATTAAGATATAGATTTGTTGTTGTCCTTATTTAAGTTGTGCTTTTATACACACACAAAATTAGAAAGATAATAGATGACATGTAAAAAGGAGTTAGATCCTTATGAATACCATCCAGTGGTTTTTTATATGTTTACACATGTCCTTTTAAAAAATTAGAAATTCATAATATGGCTTTTCCCTCTATTTTTGTTCTGATTAGTTATTTATTGAAACAATAATATTGAAACCTCAAATGTCAAAGACACAAGGACTAGATTGTACAGCAGATAAGTACCACAAACTAGCAATAGTTTTGGAATAACAAGCAGGATAGTAGGGTTCTCCAAGGGAAACAGAACCAATAGCACACGGAGGCAGAGCTATCCATTAGATATTATAGGAATCAGTTAACATGGTCATGGTAACTGAGAAGTCCGCTGTCTGTAACTGGAGAACCAGGGAAGCCAGTATTCTATAGTTCAGTCTGAGGCTGAAGGCCTGAGAACCTCCTATGTCCACAGGAATTAGAAAATGAACTTCTGAGAGCACATTTGCTCTTCCTCTGTCTTTTGTTCTACTGCGGTCCTCAGTAGATTGGACGGTGTCCACCATTGGTGAGGACAGGTCTTCACTCAGTCTACTGATTCAGTTGCTAATCTCTTCTGGAAACACTCTCACAGACACACCCAGAGGTAATGTTTTACCAGCTGTCTGGGCATCCCTTATCCCGGTCAGGCTGACATGTAAAATTAATTATCACAAGTTGTAAGAAAAAAAATTGGTTGGAAACTTCTCTATACAAAAGGCTGTTGATTACAGTAGATCTGATAGAGGAGTTCTGGCTTACCATAGGGGCATGTATGTCTTGGCAAGTTAACAGCGAGCCAGTCTAGTCCTTGGGCTTGTAGGGTGAGAATTTGATCACTGTTACTTTGGCTCAACAGGAGGAGGTGTTTAAGCACCAGAAAAACCTGTCATTGTAAACTATTCAAACAGTCTCACTCAAAAGAAACCGAAGATATAGAGGTCAGAATGTCAATTTATTAATTTTCCAAGGGGAATTTATAATGAGAGAATAATAGCTCTACTTGACCAATTATATTACACAATATCTTTTCCTTAATCAATGATTCTCTACAGCCCTGAATAAATTTATTCAGTTTCTCTGTCACCATCAACTTACTTAAGGTTGGGTGAGACATTTTAATGCTTTATTAATGGTTGAAACCCTTGAAATGAATCAAAGCTCTTTGTACCTAGGATTCACCAAACTCAAATTACTCTTTCAAGCTTCATTGACTCCATTGCCTGGGATGCATGCCTATTGAGTGAGATGTCTGACACAATTGTCTAAGTTAAATGTAAATGATTTCTACCTTGGGCCTTTTCCTGCAGTTTAATTCAAATAAATTAGATATATGTTTGCTGAAACTCCACTGTGCGTAGCAAATGACTCTAATCTGATGTCATTCTCCAATGCGATAGAGTGCAAAGAGCGATGGGCTCTGAATCGGAAGCACGGTGTGTGTGTCAGGCATGGAACAAACCACTCATCTTTGAAATATATTTCTCCAGTTATGCGTTGCAGGGTTATATATGGTCTATCTTACAGATTTGTTTTTTGGATCAAGTCACATGTGACAACTGCATACAGATGCTTTTAAAAACACAATTACTATGTCAATGAAAGATACTGTAATAAAAGGCACAGGAAGAGGTTGATCTTAGCCATGATCTAGAAGACTTTGGGCTATGCCCCTGAGTCAATTTTTTCTGAATGCGCTGAGCCCTTCCTGGAAACGGTCATAGGGGATAAAGAATTGATCATCAAACAATATGCAGCCAGCTGTGCTCCTCAATGGGAGGTCACCTCACTAAGATGGGAGACCGAGGAATTAGACGTTCCCTCCTAATAATAAAATAAAGAGAATGAATATCTAGGAGATGATTTTCATTTCCTTGATGATAAATTCTGAGCTCTGTGTTAGTTTGCTAGAGCTGCCATGACAAAATACCACAGACCAAGTGGCTCAAGCAGACGTGTATTTTCTCGCAATTCTGGAGGCTGCAAGTAAAAGGTCAAGGTGTCTGTGGGTTCAGTGTAGCCTGAGGTCTCTCTCTTTGGCTTGAGGATGGCCATCTTGATCTCACTGTGTTCTCATGTGACCATCTCTTTGTGCGGGCGCATCCTAGCGTCTCTTCCTCATCACATAAGGATACCAGGCATGTTGATTAGACCAATATGGTACTGCGACCTCCTTTAAACTTAATTACCTCTTTCAAAGCCCTGCCTCCAGATGCCATCACATTAGGAGTTAGAGATTCAACATGTGAAATTGATGGGGGCGCAATTCAGTTCATAGCAAGGACCTGTTCATAGCAGTAGTGATGGGAATAAAAGGATGTACAAATTGTGAGACATTTTTTGAGGTAGAAGTAAAAGCATTATTTGATCAACTAAAGGTAGGAAGCACATTCTCCCTTCCTCTCTGAAATAAGTAAATATATATATTTTAAAGTGGAAAAAGTCTTAAATCAGTGAAAATTGGTGTCAGACCGCATGGTATTTTTATAAGAGGAAAACATAATAATATTATTTAAATGAAGTTTGATATGGGCTTTTAAATCTCCCCATAGAAAAATAAAGCCCATATATATTTTCTAGAGGAAGATGATCTCATTAATGTGGGGCACTGCCAATACTGCTCTGTGGTAGCACCAGAAAAACAAACCTTCAGTGATGGCACATGACAGAGAGGACGGAGGACAGAAGCGGACTGAGAATGCATTAGTGAATGTACCTGAAACATGCACGCTCGCATGAACCAATGGCCAGTAGGTAGTTCATGTCTGTTAGAGGACTTGTAGATGATAGAGAAGAGAGATTCAGGAGATTCCAAATTTGATGAGAAACCATGGAAAAATAAACAAACCTTTTCCCTTGTTTACTATTGTACAGCCTACTCTAAGTGAAATAATCTATATTTTGGATAAAAGTATTCTCCAAGGGGGAAACACCTCAATACTCAGTATGCCATAACCTGGCAAAACTTTGCAATAATGAGGACTGTCAAAAGGTAGTGCTTTTCAAATGAAAGGATCTGAAGCAGCCACAGAAGCTATTCGAAACTGTCTACAGGAAGAGCCATAGGTTAAAGACTATAAACTATTAGACACCTTAAAACAGAAGAGAGAGAGAGGAAGAGACAGCCGGCTGATCCCAGGGACAGATAACAAGACCAGATGGGATTCCCAGCTGGAGAGCAAACTTGGGGCAGGCGGTGAGGGCAAGGCGGCCATAAAACTCACTGCCAGGGACGGAGAAGGGACGATGGCTGCAGACATGCAGAAATCTCAGTCCAAAGCCCACGCGGACACATCCAAGCGCATTTTCTATCTGATTTGCTTTCTCTTCCGCTTGGTACTACGTTTGGCTTACATGTTACCGAATGTTATCTTTCCAATCCATCTAGAGAGTTCTATTTTCTGAAGAGTTCCTCCGAGCCACATCTCCAGAGCGCCTGCTTCTCATTAGCTGGGATAAACAGGAGTGTGTTTACAGTGCGCGCCAGACTTGACAGAATTCCCCTGTCCTCCAGGGAGGCCGGGCAGGCAATGAGCAGGCTGGAACATGGATTTCAGGGCTCAGCTGGGACACGGCAGAATGGCGTCATTAAGATAATCTTTAAAAAGCAAGCTGCCTAAGTCTCTGTGACGCAAAGAGAGAGCCTTGTTTTGAATGCTATTTTAAGTGGTTCTAACATATGAAAGTCCATTTATGCCAAGCATATAGTGTGTAGTGATTACAAAATGTGTAACTTCTGTTCAGCAAATGTTGACTGCCGACTGGGGCAATCTAGAGATTATGAAGATGTCTAAAACATTCTTAAGTAGTTCACAGTCTAGTGACTAAGCTAACTTACTGTAAAAATAAAACCCTTAGAAATCACTTTTAATACTATAGGGGTGCTTAGAAAATAAAGTTGTCAATCACACACTGACTTCAATGACAAATAACCGCTATCTTATAAACCTGAAATAAATGTAAAATATATAAGATATCAACTGTAATCAACAAGTAAAAAAAAAATATATATATATAGAAGTTTAAAAAAAAGTTTTAGTTCAGTCAATTACAAACAATAGATTTTTATCAGTGGAAGTAAGTAACATTATCAAAGGAATTGAGAAAGTTTACAAATATGTTGATGAAAGAGAATATTTGCACATACTTTTTTACTGCTGTAAAATACTTCTCTAATGTCTTGGCTAACAAAATTGATTATAAAAAGCAAGGGAAAATCCACTCACAAGTAGGCAATCACACTATCTCCCCTTCATGGAGGTAATTTCACTATCACGATGGTCCCAAGCTACCAAGACCATAAGCACAGAGAGACTGAGAAATTCAGATAAAAGACAGTAAAGGTCATTTACATGTAAGTAGTCGGGAGTGAGGTATTTAATGAAGAGACAGTAGAATCTGATTTAGAATAGCATATAGAGACCTTTTTGAATTTACATGTAACTGTTAACTGTACTACTACTGGAGTAGTATGTATAGAATACTGGAGTAGTATGTATAGAATATTAGAAATAAGTATGCAATGGAGTTCCTTTAAATATTGAAAAAACATATACAGAGAATTTTTAAAAAATATATGTTTTTATTACTGACTGTTTAATATTGAGCAGAAGTCTAGTCCCCAGATAATTTCAGCAATATTCTGGGACCCCTCTGTTTCAGGTATTAAAAGATAATATTGAACTAGTTCCAAAAGAGAATATTTAATCTAAAAAGGCTATTTATTTCCCAAACAGCTCATTAATTACTTAAGACTCCATGCTATCCCTACATATCCATATGACATTTAACTTTGTTATTTTTATTGCTACAATATAAATCGAATTTTAAATCAAACAGTTATTTCTCTAGTTAAAATAATTTTTAAAAAAGGAATTTACATTTACATCGTATTTTTCTTGGTAATAACATAGTAAGGTCAAGTTCAAACTTTTATAAAATATAACCTGTTTCTTGATGGCTCAATCAATTTCTCTGTGGGAGCTAAAAGACTCAAGCATTTGAGAGGCTGGCAAGTGGAGTAAAAAAAAAACCACTTTAGCCATTCGGTGTAAAGAGAGAAATTTACATATATGCTGACTAGAATCTTTTACACTAATTTTTATCATCATTAATTTTTCTGAGTATTGAGAAAAATATATTATGAATCTACAGCAGCAATAGAATTCTACTTCAAATAGTGACGATTGTGTCTCACCGTGGAAAAGAAATCTGCAGAATGGTTTGGCCTATGAGAGAGAAAGAAGAGACACAGGACACGAGGAAGGAAAGGCCAACAGGCATTTGTGCCATCAGGAGCAAGCTAAACAGAGTCGGTCAGTGAGCATGAGCGCTGCTCACCTGGGAGTCATCCAGGGTGAGTTGCTCCGAGCACTCCACTCCGGTGCTCCCTGCGGACGGTATCCGTTGGCTGCAGCTCAGCTGACCATGGACCTGAATGCAGCTTTTGAGCGTAGCTTCGAGGGTGACAGGGTCCCACCCACATTGCAGAAAGGGAGGTGTTCGGGACGAGGCCCAGGCACACAGGCCTTTGCCAGGTGCAGCGCTTTCATCAGAGGATGGAAAACATCTTTCACTAAAAGAGAGAAACCTTGAGGAGCCATGGTACATGACTAGCGAGTCTGGCAGCTATCACCAAGAGCCGCTTTCCGGGTCCAAATGTAGTAGTTCATTATTTCCCTGCACCTAATGGACAGCCAGGCCACTGGTTTACAGTCATTTTCACAGGAATATTGAAAGTTATTTCATCGTCACAACATACCTCCAAGCTGACGCAAAGAAAAACACGAAACTCTCACTTCCTTGAATTTTAGCTGAACGATGTTTGGATGAGCAGTTCGCTTCTCAAAAGTTATTTGTAGGAAAATGTAAACTACTCAGAAGATGAGGCTGTGGGGGCCTCGGACCTAGAAAAAAGATGGAACGCCTAAAAATAAATGGAAAAAATATCCTCAGGTGAGGATTAACAATAACAAAAAGAACCAAATAGAAATTCTGGAATCAAAAAAGTACAATAATTAAAAATTCACTAGAAGGTTTCAACAGCAGGTTGAGATAGCAAATGAAAGAATCAAAAGCTTGAAGATAAGTCAGTTGAGACTATCTAATCTGGGTAATAGAAAGAAAAAAATAATGAAGAGAAATGAACAGAGCATTTTCTTCTCCTTTATTTTAAATATTGTTATTGATTTTCTTAGAGAGGGAGGCAAAGGGGAAGAGAAAGAGAAAGACAAATGTGAGAACGGAGCATTGATCTGCTGCCTCCTGCACGTCCCATCTGGAGACGGAACTCACAACCTGGGCGTGTGCCCTGACTGGGAATTGAACCCGCAACCTTATCGTGCCCAGGACCACACCCAACCAACTGAGCCACGCCTGCCAGGGCAAGGTCATTCCTCTAAGCAGAATAGTTGTTTTTTAAATTGAGATAGAACTCACATAAATTCATCATTTGAACCATTTTAAAGTGTACCACTTCAGTGGTTTATAGTACATTCAAAATGTGTAACCATCCCCACTATCTAATTCTGAATAAATTTCATCCTCCCTCAAAATAACCACATGCCCAGTAAGTCATCATTCCTAGTTCCCTTCACCTCTGGGACCCTGGAAACCACTTCCCATTGCTTTGGAATTGCCTGTCTCTGGATGTGCTCATTCTGGGTTTTTCACATAAACAAAATCTAACAGTATGTGACCTGTTGTGGCTTAGACTTTGTTATTTGTGGCTTCTTTCATTTACCACAAATTGAGAAATCAGCTGACAGCCATATGGGCACTCCCTTGTAGGTAACCAACTGCTTTTCTCTTGCTGCTTTTAAGATTCTCCCTTTTGTCTTTAACCCTTGGCATTTTAATTATGATGTGTCTTGGTGTGGGCCTCTTTGGGTTCCTCTTGTTTGGGACTTCCTGTACTTCCTGAACATGTAAATCTATTTCTTTCACCAGGTAGGGGAAGTTTTCTGCCATTACTTCATCAAATAGGTTTTCAGTATCTTGCTCTCCCTCTTTTCTCCTTCTGGCACCCCTATACCTTTGTTTTCCATGATTACTTCTTCAAATATCTAATCTGCTCCCCTTTTGCTCTTCTTTTGAGACTCCCATTATAATTATGCTTATATGCTTGATGGTATCTGACAGGTCTCTTATGCTCTGTTCATTTCTCTTCATTATTTTTTTTCTATTACCCAGATTAGATAGTCTCAACTGATTTATCTTCAAGCTCTTGATTCTTTCATTTGCTATCCCAATCTGCTGTTGAAACCTTCTAGTGAATTTTTAATTATTGTACTTTTTGATTCCAGAATTTCTATTTGGTTCTTTTTGTTATTGTTAATCCTCACCTGAGGATATTTTTTCCATTTATTTTTAGAGAAATTGGAAGGGAGAAAGAGAAGAGAAGAGAAATGTCTATGTGAGAGAGACACACCAATTAGTTACCTCCTACACACAGCCCAAACTGGGCCAGGAATGAACTTGTTATCCATGTATGTGCCCTTGATTGGGAAATGAACCCGCCACCCTTTGGTATGTGGGACGGTGCTCTACCATTGAGCAACACTGGCCACAGCTCTGTTTGGTTCTTTTTTATAATTTCTGTCATTTGACTGCTATTCTCTATTTGGTGAAACATCAGTCTCATGATCTCCTTTCATTCTTTGGCCATAGTTTCCTTTATCTATTTGTCAGATTTAAAATAGGTGACTTAAAGTCTTTATGTATTATGTTCAACTCCTGGCTTCCTCAGAGCAGTTTTTATTAATTGCTTTTTTTCCTGTGTATTGGTCATTCTTTCTCATTTCTTTGGATGCCTCATCTGCTTTTGTGAAAACTGGACATTTAAAATATTGTAATGTGGCAACTCTGGAAATCGGGTTCTCTCCCCTCCCCGGGCTTTGTTCTCTGCTAGTTACTATAATTGTTGATGCTTGTTTAGCTATTTGAGCTAAATGTGTAAAGTCTGTATGTTTGTCTTATTTGGCCACTGAAGTCTCTCTTCTGTTAGCTTAGTGGTCACCAACATAACAGTGCTTTTGTTGTTGCTTCACTCACATCCTATTATTTTGTTTTGTTTTTTAGTCAAAAAAGAATGTAGTGATTAGACAGTGTTTTTAGATCCACTCTGTGTGTGTAAGGACATGCCTTTCACACTCCGCGAGGCAGTTTAACCTGGACTTCACCTTCACTTTTCACTTCTGCAGAGCTTGAAGGTCAGCCAGAGGTGAGAGTTTATGGCATTTTCAGGACTCTCCTGAGAGAGTAAGTACAAAGCTCTGGACCTCCGGATGGCCTTACAGATCCTCAGGAGTATGTCAGAGATTTTTAAAGTCCCTGTTCCCCAAAGCATCGCATTCCCCTGATTTGCCTCCTAAGCTCTTTGCTTCGTCTATTTTTACCTCAACTTTCATCCACTGTCCCAGGCAGCAGCAAATAATACACTTGCCTGTAAATGTTTTTGACAAACATTGTTCTTTTAGCCAGTTCTCCAGGGAACCACCATACAAGTAAAAAAATAACCAACTCCAGCTCTTTGCAAATGAGGTCCATTCTGCTCCCTTCAGTACTGGCATCTGTACCAGGAATGTGGGCTGTTATCTTCAAGGCCACTGCCAGGGTGGTGAGTAGGGAATGGGACCACGGTAAATTAAAACACCACAAAGCTCTGTGTTCTTCCTGAGATTCAACCTTCTTTTAATTTTTAATTTAAGCATTCCACTGCTTGCTGAAAGCTATTGGTTATATTCCAGATTTCCAAGGATATTGATTCTGACAGGTTTTGCCAGGATTTTTGCAGCTTTTTAGAAAGGATCAACTTTTTAGTTTTTTACTGCACCATTTTCTCTGACATTCTCTAAGCAAAATCTCTACACACGGATAAGCCAATCAAAGGTTTATGTGAGTTAGTAAAGTGTTTTGTTGTTGTTTTACTCACATCCTATGATTTTGTTTTTTTGTTAGTCATGAAAGAATGTTGAATTTTACAGAACACTTTAGAGAAAATAGCAATGCATAGAACAATTTCCTCATTTTTCTAAAATCAGTCACTGACCTTCTAAAAATTATTAAAAATATGTGACACAAAATAAATAATTCTAGCATGATTGTATGTAAAATGTGCAACACACTCTCACCTGAGAACCATGCCAAAAATAAATTTTTGGCCTAGATTGCTCACTACAATAGTTCATTGTTGACAATCTTTCATGGATAAAAAACAAATACAATGTGTTGGTATAAACATGCAGAAGTGATCTTCAATTACTAGAATTCTAGTAATTCGGTTCCTGTTTTTTCAATATCTCATTATACAGTAAGCAACAAATGTTTTATCATTGGAGTTAATATTATGATCAGACCCAATATTATAGGTGTTGTTTTTAAATTTTCTTTGAAGCCATGCATTGCAATACTTTCATAAGTGGTTCTCTACACAGTGTCTTTGGTTCACACCTTTCAATATGAGAATTTTTGGCAAATGCTTAAAGCATTTTGGTACAGAATTAAACAAAATTGAAAATACTAAATTCAAAACAGCACACACAAAGTAAGTTTCATAATGACTAAAAAAAGTACATTGTGTTTGCACTGTACACTTGGTGCACTGTAGTTTGTGTATGTGTAGAAGTGTCTATTAATCCAAAAATAATGACCTCTTATATACTCATGAAGGCAAGCATTTGCACTTTCTAGTAAGAATTTTCCTTTTTTGGGGGAGTGGGGTGAGGGTGGAGCTGGGAAAGAAACAGTCTTAAATTAAATTAACTCTATCTTGTACTCATGGCTAGATATGACCTGGTCTAGAGTTCATTCTAGAACCTGAACTTTCAAACTTTTGATTAGGGTTGGGTATATATTAAGCTGCTATAGTCCAGGATTGCTAGAAACAGTAAGACTCGGGTTTTGAGGAGAGGGATTCAAAGAATCTTAGAGTGGTTTTCTTTGAAGAACTGAAGGGTCTTTTGGGAAGTTCCTCTGCAAATAATTAAACCACTGATTGGGAAAGTCCTAGGAGAGTAAAAAAGAAAATGCTAGTGAAGACAGCAGAATGGAAAAAGCATGTCAATGTCATCAGTAAGGAATGATCTCTGTTCCCATTGCGCACACTGAGTGTGTACATGGACAGTTTTCATTTTCATGGAACATCGCTGCTGCCCATACATGTTTAAGAAAATACTGTTTCCGATTTTTATTCGTGATGCATCTCTTCATATTCCCATTCCACAGGGTTGTCTTTCGATGGTGCCTGTAGATAAATACCAGTGACTGTGTCACTAAGAGTGTGGGCTTTATGAGTATTAATGCCACTCAGGGGAAGGAATTCAGAGCATGCTTTGTAGCGGTCAGCTTATCTTCACTTCTGAACACAATTACCGTGACACTGATGTATTTGAGACTATTGTGTTTGTGTCGCTAAATAGTCACTTTGAACTATGATTTTCCCTTTAAGAAACTCTCAGGCAAAAGTAGGAAGTAACGATGCCCAGGAAAAAGAGAGTTGAGTGTCTAGACAACAAGATTAGTCTTCCTCGCTTGACCTTTACTAACAAGAATTAAGCTCAGATGTTTCGGCGGTGACAGTTTTAGAGAATTCCACTTTTTCTTTGCCTTTAAAACTGTAGGTGAGAAGACTACAAGGATTTCTGCTCTTTCCTCGTCTATGGTTCCATTGTTTCGCTACACACATGGGAAGTGACCTGACGTGAATGTCACCGGCTGGTCCAGCACCATGAACATGACCTAATCAGGACCAGGACAGGTGCCCTAAGTTCTTTCCTAAAATGCATCCTTGTGATTACCTGCAGGTGACATTTCCTCCATGTACATACATGTGAAGGGTAAAATATAATGGGCATTGTGAAGCAGGCACATTGCATTCTCATATTTTGCCATTTAAATCGTCACAAAGCATGGGTACTGATGATAGGGACACTGTTTCTAGTTGCAGGAACATTTAGGGGCCAAAGGTCAAACTAGCCCTGCTTTAGCAGGCCAGCAGTTGCTTTTAGAGGCAAGATGTAGTCCTTGCTTTTGTTTAAATTCATTTTCTTTGAGAGAAGACTCCATATCTTATTTTAGAATATTTATTTTAAATCAATGACAAAAATCAAGTGTCCAACTTAATACTCAATCTTTTTTGGAAAGAAAAGTCATGTCCATTTATAGACAATAGAGTACACCCTATAGTGTATAGTTTCCAAGCACAGAGTGTAAAATTGTTAATCAATCACGTGGAAAAGAACAATGGTAGGTACGTGTGTCAGCCCAAAGGAACAAGCTTTTGGTGTTGACAAAGTTGCCGACCGCCCTGCTCCTTGTGTACAGAACACCTCGAGATTTACTGTGAACGAGTAAGGAAACGTCGCAAAGGAGCATGGAGGAGACCACATTCCCACTTCGTGTGCCTGTTGAGGAAATCCCAACAGAGATTAGTAGGCAGGATTTCCCAAGGGAGACCCCATCCTGCTAGAGAGGGAGCTGACATCAGCAACAAAGCACAAGGTCAGGGGTGAGGGGATGGAGCTGTAAAGGTTAATTCCTTGATAGTGAAGACATTAGCAAGAGAGAAAATGCACAAAGAGCAAGCAGAGGCAACAACATCTGGAGAATTCAAGTAAGAGAAGAAATATGTGAGTTCAAGCGATGAGGCAGGACTGGAGATGCTGACACCAAACCACAGAGCTGATGGAATCCCCCAGCATGAATGGAGGCACGAGGCAGCTGGAAATGAGGGCGAGCTCTTCCCAGCATGTCGATGTGTCTGAGCACCTTTGATGTAAAATATTGTGACGCAGGCCTCCTTGGGGTCTATTAATAAAGAGGAGACAAAGAGCACAGACTAAGCACCCATTCTGAGGGAACATCACATCACTGGGGGCAATTCTGAGTTCTGCAAGACCTGTGTTCCTTAAACCGCCCTCAGACCTGGCTCCTTGTGCTGGTGCCAGTTAGTCAGTAAATCAGTGTGACTGGGCAGAAAAGAGAGGTTAAAGGGAGAAAGTGCAGGATTTGAGGGGCTGTGCCCCCAGTGTGGCCAAGGAGCAAAGATGAGGGCCTAGCCAAGTGGAAAAGACGGGAGGCTATAGTCTGAGAGAAGCACCTGGAAAGTGGAAGACCTCAAGGGCATAACGGTTTCATCTGAATGCAAAGTCCAAGGTGTGGTCCCCGCAGAGAGAAGCGGAAGGCAGGTGACGTGAGTTTGGTTGGAAGAGACCAAGGGATTGAACATGAGCATGTGAGTTGCTTGTCCACATGTATCTAATTCAGAGTTAGAATGAAAGCTGAAGCTGGGATTATGGGTAAGCAAGGTCCTTCAGCATTGGGGAGCTCCCTAAGAAATGGTACATGGCGGTGAGAAAAAGAAAGACTGCTAGATGGTGTGGGACTGACCACCACGGGGCATGGAATGATGGTCTAGAACTGCATTGTCCATTCTGGTGGCCCCCGGCTTCCCATGGCTACTGAGCACTTGGACTTCAGAGGAAGGTGCACTGAGCTATGTCAATAAAGATGACATGCCAGGTGCTGAAGACTTTGTACAATAAACAGCTGTGAAATAAGCATCCAATTAACGATTTTATATTGATTTCATGTTGAAATAAAGATATTTTGGATAGATTGGGTAAAATACGTATATTATTAAAATGAACTTCACCCGCTTCTTCTACTTTTTTGGAAGATGGTTACAAGAAAATCTAAAATTTCCTTTGTGGTCACTCATGTGGCTCACATTATATTTCCATGGTCAGAGCTAGTCTAGAAGCTTACAGGATGTCAGATAATCACTCCATCCTTTCTTCCTCCTGGGTGCTGAGCCATAAAAGCCGGACCTAGTTCTGTTCATAGATTTGATTTGGAGTCTTGTGATACAGGAAGAAAACATGAAGTTATTAAAAGTAGATGAGTGCTGGCGAGGAACTCATATTGGGACCAAGCTGCAGCCCCCCACCCCCTTCCTAGAGTCTGGGTCGGGATTACTGTGAAGCTACAATGAACAATACTCATCCCTTTCCTGCTTCCTCATCCCCACACAGGTTCCTACTTGGATGCTTTCGTACCTGGGAGGAGGGGGTCAAGCTGGGTCACACATCATGTGACAGATAATTTTATATATTAATATGATATTCTAAACTAAAAAAAAACTAAAGTTATTAATAATATTTATTACTACATATACAGTTCCAATTCAACTGGTGTAATAGAATTCATGTCTGATTTGGGATGTCAGAAGACTTTAAGCTGCAACCTCTAATATAAACCAGTCTTTTTAAAAACATTTATTTCAGAGAGGAAGAGAGAGGGAGATAGAGATAGAAACACCAACGATGAGAGAGAATCATTGATCTACTGCCTCCTGCATGCCTCCCACTGGGGATGGAGCCTGAAATGCTGACAGGGAATTGAACCTTGACCTCCTGGTTCATAGGTGAAAGGTCAACCACTGAGCCACACTGGCTGGGCCAAACCACTCTTTTAAAACAACTCCCCCAATTATGAGTCATGCCTCACATTCACAGAGGATAGAATATCTCCCCTCTCAACCACACCAGTGTGACTTTTCTTCACACATCCGTTTCCATACTACAAACAAAAGCATGGCTCTACAAAGAATAACTTCATAGACTATGTCCTCCGAAGCAGACACCTTTTTCTGTGTGGCGACATATCTTTAGAGGTAAGTACTGATAACAGAAGGCACACTAAAACCTACAGTGACAGGCACCATCAGTTTAAGAGCCGGCCAAGGAGGACAAGGAAGCAGGAAGAAAACAATGGCCGTGAAACAATAGGAAGCGGACCGAGGAGAAGCCTGGCCAATCCTACATGATTGACTTCTCGTCGCTCGAGGTGGGTCAGATACTTGGCAAGGGGCTTTCTAGCCCCGGAGAAAAGAGGGAACACGGTCCAACGAAATATTCACAGTGACCGTAAGAGCAGAATAACCCAGTTACCTTGGCCAACTGTGTGTTTTCCTAGCAGCAAGCCTGAAGAATGATCCCTGCTGTGGTTCTTTCAAAGGAACGGACTACGTGATATTGTTTATTGATTCCAAGAGGAATTTCGTTTTTAAAAATCTGTGATGGAATATCTACATCCCTGAGCACACACGCGCGCGCACACACTCCCCTCAGTCACTCTTTTTGTTGCCCTTACACAAATAATTCTCCGATTGTTCGATTTCCCTGGCCCATGTTAAAGTGGCCTCGGCCTTATCATGCTTTGCCCATTAAAAATTAACTCTCCAGACTAACTCTTCAGCACCCTGGTCTCTCTAAGTAACTAATCTGATAAACTGAGCATTTCCCGGAAGCAGTACGCGTGATAAGGGGTTAATGAGTGACCTTTCCGGAGAACTGGATTAACTTAACGGCCTCTGCTTATACGTCAAGCTTTGCTTTTATGGAGCAAAAACTGCTTTTCTCTATTTTGCAAAGTGGGGCCCTGATGTCTCAGATGCACAGAAGGAGCTGCCCACGCGAAGGGTTGGGGGTCTGGAGTCCAGCCAGCCTTTGCTCTGCCTTTGACCTTCGCCCTCTGCGAGGACCCTCAGCCACACCCCAGCATTTATAGAGTGTTGGTTCAACACCACCCCCTTAAGCAAAAGGGATGACAGATTCCTACAGAGGCAGTGAGGACGCATGAAGACTTACCCCCTCAGAGATCCCCACCTCGAGGGGTGCCCCTCTGCCTCTGACCAGAAGCGCCACTAACCTCCATGTTGATAAGGTGTCCCAGAAGCGAAAAGTGAATGTGGGCTCTGGGAGCTGTGGTGTTTGGTAGGGTGTACGAGGACGACGGAGGGGAACGGGGTGCCTGCAGTGCAACAGGGGCAGGAAAGTCAACTTGAAGGACACAGGTGATTCTCTACAGGCCGAGTTTATGAAACAGATAACGGGGCATGAAACACCTGGGGAACCAGGTTAAGATGCGAGTCAGACTGAGTGGGTCTGGGTCAGGGCACAGGATCCCAAATCTCTTAACTAGCTCCTCCATGATGATCAGGCTGTTGGTTGGAGGACTCCCCTTTGGATAGCAAAGCTCTAAGGCACCTCCTAGTAAATGTGACCTGGGGGAAAGAAATTCACTGAAACATACCCTTACCCGACGATCCAGAGATACCATACCTTAGTGTTTACCCAAAGGAATTATAAAATGCTGTCCACGCAAAAACCAGCACACGCAGTTTATAGCTGTTTTATTCATAATTGCCAACATTTGGAGGTAACTAACGGGTAATTAAGCTGTGGTCCACCCACCCAGATAATGGGATATTATTCAGCACTAAAACGTAATGAGCTAAAAGCCAGGAAGACATGGAGAAAACTTAATACAGGTTAGTAAGTGAAAGAAGCCAATCTGAAAAGGCGGCACACTGTATGATTCCTACTAGATGGCAATTCTGAAGAAAAAAAAAAGCAAAACTATGGAAACAGAAAAATGTCATTGGTTTCCAGGGGTGGGGTGAGGTGGAGGATGAGCAGGAAGAGCAGAGGATTTTTAGGGCAGTGAGGCTAATCTGTACGGTGCTGTAACGGGTGGGTCCATGTCATTACACATTTGTCCAAATCCATGGAATGTACAACACCAAGAGGGAGCCCTAAGGTAAATGATGGATGCTGAGTGATTATGATGCATCACTGCAGGTCCATCCTTGGTGAAAAATGTGCCACTCTGATGAGTGATGCTGATAACGCGGGAGGGAATGCATATGTGGAGACAGGGGGCGATGGGAAATCTCTGAACCGTCCTTTGTTTTTGTTGTAAGGCTCAAATTGCTCCCCACCTCAATAGTCTTTTTTTCCTTAAAGCAGAAACTCATTGAAGACTACTTCAACTCCACACAGGGAGGACCAAAGATGCTCAGAATTTCCTGGAATGAAGGTTTAGGTTAGGAAGCCTGATCAGCTGGGATGCTGTGGGCAAAGCAAACAGGAGACACAGAGAGAAGGAGGAAGTTCACAATAAGGAGCACGACTCACAATTTGTTTCAGAAATGATGACCCATTGATTGTTTTTTTCTGGTTCTGTTATAGGCTAATTTATTTATTTTTTTTCTGTATGGCGTGCCTGTCTTATTTCAGGTGGGTCATTGGTAGGTAAGTTACAATTTAGTCCTTAGTCATAAGGTATCAAGTAGTGGTTGTGGCTGAAGCAGAAGATAAACAGTTAGAAATCAAAAACTATGAAACACACTCTTAAATTTGCAAACTGGAATTATATATTCAATTAGACATCATCTGTAACAGAATTATACACTGGGCAGTAATCATTATGAATTGTGAGGAACAAGGAAGTCAGTATAATCTAATTCACTTCCATAATTAAAGGAAGTACCCAGAAGGCTTGAACAACGGTGATAAATTCAATACTTCTCGACACAACCATTCACAAAGCTTTTATTTCTGTACCATATACTAGTCTCTGTTAAATGGAAAAAGGGTAATAAAAACAGTTTACTCCAGAACTTCCCCAAGGGTCAGCTTAGCTTTATGAAATAGTGGGTGAAGTACAGGTGAATTTGTATATAACGTGTATGTGGCTTATTCTGGAATATCTCAACATAATTTTGGATAGTTCATCCTTAGGTTATTAACTTAGCTTTTGTTGTTGTTGTTATTGTTGAGAATCTTACCTCAACTCCCCAGAAACAAAACAGCTTCTGGAAACAAAATAGAAAAATGCCTGGGCCCATAGACGGAATTTAGGGGCTAAAAGGGCCATTAAAGTTCCCTTGTGTTAATTTTGAGAATACCTTCCTCATGATCTAATTACTGAATGCTGTTAAAAAGTCTGAGATTGTCATTGTTTATATGTTCTCCTGTCTATAATTATGTAAAATATCATACCTATACAAAATAAATAGAATATAAAGAATCTCCACCTATCATTACTCAGTTTCAATAATTGTAAAAATCTGCCATTCTTATAAAGGTTTTATAAAATGCATTTTTTATAATTTCCAAATATTTTGGACTTTTCTACTTTTTAAAAAAGATATAAATTGTTAATGATTTCTAATCTAATTTCATTAAGATGAAAAAACACACTCTAAGATTTCAATATTTGAAAATGTATGTATTGAGACACAAAATAAATTAGGGTTTCAGGCTATGGTCTATCTTAGTGAATGTTCCATGTTTATTTTTAAAAAAAGTTCATATAGATATAGATATAGATATAGATATCAACATGGTTAATAGGGTCAATTACCCAGCATGTTTGGTGGTGTCATTCACATCATGTATGTCCTTATTCATTATTTTTTATCGAATTGTTGTACTGAAAAGGGGGTGTTGGAGCCTTCCACAGTAACTGTGGATGTGTCTGTTTTTATTTTGGCCGGTCATTTTTTCTGTCATGTATTTTGAAGCTCTTTTTGTAATCATACATATTTGTAACTTTTCTGTTTTCCTGATGCACTGATACTTTTACCGTTTTCAATGTCCTCTTTGCCTTTGGTAGACTTGCTGTCTAGGAGTGGCTTTTCCCCAGCATATAAAGCAGCCATTCCAGCTTCTTATTAATAGAGTCTGCATGGTATACCTTTTTCCAAACTCTAACTTTCAACTGTTTGTGTCTTTGTAATTAAAGTATCTCTCTTATAGAAAACACATAGTTGAGTCTTACTTTTTTTTAGAGGTAAAGAATAACATTTTATAATGATAAATTCATCTATTATGAAAGAAATAATAAATATTAAGGGAAAATAAAAGAAATAGGAAATATATAAAACAATTAAGAAAATCAACAAAAGAATCATAGCCTTGGAGAATATCACAAAATTGACAAACTTTTAGCTAGACTGAGGAAGAAAAAAAATCAAAGCAGGTAAAACCTGGAAGTGAAGAGGGAACTTCCATCACTACTCACCGTACAAAATAGAAAGGTAATAAAGGGAACGTTATCTGTCTTGTAAGCCCTGCCTCTGGCCTTCCTCCGGGGGCATTCCCACCGATGGCTTTTTTTTTCTGTGTGTGGGCCATACTCTACTGTTTCTCCACATGTCTCATAATTTTTTGTTGAAAACTAAACTTTTTTTTGAGGCAGCGGCGGGGGGCGGGGGGAACGGTGGTCTTACTTTTTTAATCAACCTGAAAATCTTTGCCTTTTAATTGGCATGTTTAGTCATTTATATTTAATGTAATTATTAACATGTTTGATTTAGCTCTGCCACGTTGCTGTTCGTTTTCTTTTGGTTTTATCTGTTATTTTGCTCCTTTGTTCCTCATTTCCTGGTTTCTTTTGTGAAAATCCGATCTCTTTTTATTATTTAATTTCAATTCCTCAGTTAGCATTTAAGTGCGTTGCATTATTTTTAAAGTGGCTGCGATAGAGACTATAATATGCATCTTTAAGTAAACATAATCTACTTAGTGTTAATATTGTACTACTTCATATAAAATAAAGAAACCTTGCTATAGTTCTTTGTGCTATTCTTGTTATATATGTTACAACTGTTGACATTATAAATCCCTCAATATGGCATAATTATTGCTGTGTGTGTTAAATAAATTGGTAAATAATGTATATGCATTTATGTATGTTTAAATGTTTAAATATTTGACTACATATTTATAATTCTGGTAATCTTTATCCTTCCCTTTAGATCCAGGTTCCTACCCATTGTGTAATTTCCTTTCAGTCTGACAGGCTCTGTTATCATTTCTTGTAGTGTAGGTCTGTCTCAGTTTGTGGTTCAAGTGTAGACATTCCTCCAGTTTTTGTCTGATTTTGGCAATTCTCTGAGTGACTTCAAATAGTTGGGGTTTTTGAGGGAGTTAGGGGATGGGACCAATTTTATAGCTGTTATCTGCAGCAGGCTTAGTCTAACCAAGCCACCCACCATTAGCCCAAGCTGAAATCTCACTGTTTATATTTTAACACACTAAACTATAGCCCTATTTAGTCATTAAAGAAACACTTCCGAGGATATTAAAATGTGCTAGACATTAACAAAGGCAACACTTATTCAAGGAATTCCAAGTGGTTTAATATCGTTGGAAGCTAGAGCATGCTGGGGAGAGTGGAGAGCGTCTATGGAGGAAACAGCCATGCAAACATGCATATGTTTTATCTTGTGTGTGATAAGGACCTGTTGACAGGGTTTAAGCAACAGAGAAACATAAGCAGACATGGGGTTTTGCAAGACCAATGGTATGGATGAAGAAGTTTATAGAGTAATGCCTATGGCTAAAAAAATGATCTGGAATATTCCTAGACTTCCTATGGGTCTGGAAAGGAGGAGAGAAACTCGAAGAGGCAGGAGGTAGAATGTGGATGTGGAATTACAACTGGTGAGTGGTAGACTTCCCATAATCCTTGTAGCAATCACAGAAAAGTGTCAAAAAAGTGAATCATGTAAATGTATCACATAAGAAAATTCATATGTGATATATGCATAGAAAGAGAAGAATCATTGATATAAACAACAAAAATAAGTTCAAAATCGGGGAAATTCTAGAATGTATTAGGAAAAACTGAATACGTGGAATAAATACAAGAAAAGTTTACATATGAAAATAAAGGTAAAATGTCTATACCTGTATACAAGAAATCCAAAAAAACGTAAGGGGAAAGACAGTCTCAACCAATTATTTGAACATATGACCCATAATTTCACAGAAATTACACACACAAACACATAAATACAGATAAACATACATGAACTCAGATCAAAAACACCGAAAGTGTGCCAGAGATAACAAATAAATCAGTATGGACATATTGTGGCAAAATTTAATAAAATCAAAGACAAATGAACATTCTAAAATTCTCCAACAAAAAATGGCAGGATGTCTACAGAGGAAAATCATCATAACATTTTGAAAGAGGCAGCAGAGGGTGCGTTCCCTATGGAGCACTGGACCTGTATGGCTCTCAACCCAGGCTCTCCCAAACTTGAGCTCTAGAACAGCGGTTCTCAACCTGTGGGTTGCGAACAATGAAAATACATCCTGCATATCAGATATTTACCTTATGATTCATAACAGTAGCAAAATTACAGTTATGAAGCAGCAACGAAAATAATTTTATGGTTGGGGGTCACCACAACATGAACTGTATTAAAGGGTCGCGGCATTAGGAAGGTTGAGAACCACTGCTCTAGAACATTGAACATTAAACAACATCATCACCTTCTCGATCGCTCAGCTTCCTCATGTACATCCCATAGATCATACTAATATTTTTGCCATAAGAGTGTTGGGAGTACTAAGTGCAATAAAATATGTAAAACCCATCAAAATACAGCCAGATACATAATAGGCACACTATGACTATAAACTATATTTGTTTTCAGATTTCTTGGTAGTAATATTTGGTGGAGAAATACAATAGAATAAAATTTTCAAAGTGCTTAAGGAAAGATAGTTGATATGAGAATTTCATATCCATTTGAATAACCATTTAAATACAAAGCAGCCTGGCCAGTGTGGCTCAGTGATTGAGCATTGACCTATGAACCAGGAGGTCACAGTTCGATTCTCAGTCAGGGCACAAGCCCGGGGTTGTGAGCTTGATCCCCAGTGTGGTGTGTACAGGAGGCAGCTGGTCAATGATTCTCTCTCATCATTGATGTTTCTTCCTCTTCCTCCCTCTCTCTTTCTCTCTGAAGTCAATAAATACAAGATTGAAAAAAAAATAAAACAAAAAAATGTAAGGAAAAAATAAAGATTAGTAAAGATATTAGTATTAATTTGTAATTACTTGTCATGCTCTACGCAAAGTGTATTGAGAGATGGTTAAATGTCAAGTACTCTTAAGTTCTTTATGTATATTAGCTCACTTAGTATTCACATGAGCCCCATGTGGGGAAGAGAGGTTCACCAAAGGTCATCAGGATGGAGCTGATAGGCAACAAGAGTGACCTCCGCGGTAAGCCTTCTTTGTGAGGCCTGTGAATGTGAGATGGGCCTTAAATCCAAACCATCTGTCCTGGCTCCCTCCCTGAGTGTCTGGGAGGGAGTCCATGGACATTTGTTTACAGACCTTATCTCTGAGAAAGGGTCCTTGAGTGCAAGCAGAGCCTTTTTTTCCAAGGAGCTTTGATGTTGGTTACCTGTCCTGTCGCGTTCTCTTTCACATAAAACACCGATTCCTGGTTGAGTCCAGTTATGAATGAAACCAACTATTCCACTCTCTGGTGAGCACTCTGTGTGCAGAACACAGAGCTTTGTTGTTTCTCTGGACAGATCTTTCACCCGGTTCTCCTGTGTTTGAGTCACAGCAAAGAATGACTACAGGTAGATAATGTGGTATCAGAGTTGGAGGCCTTGACTTTTCACTGGTTAAGAAACAACAATCATTTGTCAACCACCCAGAACCTTAAGCCTACAATCCTTGGGGGGAGTGCAGGAGGATGGCTAAGGAGAAAAAAACAAACAAAGCATGCAGATTCAAGCATGTGCACCGTCATCTAAATCTAGTTCTGCAGATGGGGTGGAACTGGCCATGACCTACCACTGCCATCTGGACACAGAGCTCTGTGGTGGACGCTCTCTCTACCCAAGGACCATCGCTTCTAAAGAATTCTTAAGAATCCCTTATTTTAAATCTCCTAAAGGAATGTCCATGCTATGGTCAGAGGGGAAACCTTGTGTCTTTTTCGCTGGGACATATGAATGTGGATAGTCACTCCCTTAGGTTCTCTGGAGTTTGGCTGCCGTTCTGGTGGTCAGCATTACCCAGGAGCTCCTTCCACTGCGCTTCCCTGGCATTTTTTTAATGGTGTCTTTTGCGATGATAGAGTCTCTGGTGTTTAGTTATGCAGAGGCTGCTTGGGAGGAGACGAAGGAAATGCAATTTTTATCTGTTGGTGATAAGACCGATTACATTTCATGACTCCCTTGTGGTTTCCTGCCACACCTGCCCAAAGCCAGGTAAAGTCCCAGACAGGGGAGAAATATGGAAGCTTAAAGGGAGGCCTGTGCCATCTTCTTATGGTTAGAGTCAACGATTGCTCATTTGAGTTTAAAAATACCACCCTAACCAGTTTGGTTCAGTGGATAGAGCGTCGGCCTGATGACTGAAGGGTCCCAGGTCCGATTCCAGTCAAAGGCATGTACCTTGGTTGCGGGCACAACACCAGTAGGGGGGTGTGGGGGAGGCAGCTGATCAATGTTTCTCTCTCATTGATGTTTCTAACTCTCTATCCCTCTCCCTTCCTCTCTGTAAAAAAATCAATAAAATATATTTTTTAAAAATACCATTGACTCTCTCTGCTTTTTATGAGGTTTGATAGCGTTCAGGACAATAAAATTTCTGAATAAACAGCAAAGCTTTGCAAAGTTCTCTAGTACCTATCCCAGCACAAGGAATACCTGTGTTAGTGGTGAGTTAGGTTGGAATTCAAGAAAGGTTTTGCTACTGTCAGAATCATGCCTTTCCAACAAACAAGTTTTGTTCCACCTTGAAAACTAACATGCATTGACTGCGATATTCAAGCTCCATCGCCAAGAGTAGGTGCATGAGCCCATTTGTAAGTGTTCAAACGTGCCTTAGACTTGGGTTCTTGTCCATGCCCATCTGCAGGTACCAGGATGCATCTGTGGCAGGTGGAACACGCATCTGGAGACATTCTCAGCAAACTCAATAAACTTTTCTCACCAACACTGATAAAATATTGCAATCAATTGTCCCCTCGGGGTGGGGAATTGCATATGCAATGTTTGCAAGGTTCCAATTAAAGGCTCCTGGTGGCATTAAGCAGCCATTCCGAAGGGGGAGGCCATCCTCATGCGATGGTGTTCAGTAACTCTGTTCAAACTCCAAAACAGGTGTGTGCCCCAAAGAGTATTTCTCAGCAAGTCTTTAAGGGTCCAGAGGAAGTGAGTGCATGGTCCTTGATTGGAGCAGCCTCCTGGGTTTCCCCCTTCCTTCCCCCCCTTTAGTTTTACTTTTCAAGGGTTTGCATACTTTCCATTCCAGTATCTGATCTTGTGGACGAAAAGGGGCCACCTGCTAACCTGACTATCTCAGGGGAGGCCTGCGTGGCGGCCTTGCAAACTGAAGAGACCTGAAGTAACCTCATAGGATGGTCTGAAATTAAAATCTCTAATTAAAAAGCAGTTTATGGTGGGTAGTCATGTCCTAGGCTAGTATCTTCCCTGACAAAGATCAACTTTGATCTTTACTGAGCCTATTGTCTTTTTGCATCTAGGAGCACACCTGTGGACTGTCAGGGTAACTTTTGGAACTTCCCCTTTTCCAGACCCCTCAGGGCACAACAAATGGTGCCAGTTCTGAAACCACAAACGCCCTCACTGTTGTTGTCATCTTGTTCATTGTTGACTGTTATCCGTCCTGTACCCGCCTGTGTAAAGGAAGCGTGTGTCTATCACTTCACTTCTAATCCAATTCCAGATGTTTCTCCACGCTGCTTTCTCCCGCCTCCCTAATCGATCACCAATGGATTTCATGTAACCCACTTATGTCTCCTCCTTTGATAGAAATTTATAAAACCACCATCCTTCGGAGCATTGCCTGGCAATTGTATATTAATCCTCTACTTCTGACTGCAGGCTATTCAGACAGAGTGGGGAAAGAGCTTCGGTCAGATCTGCTCCAAGCTCTGCACCTGTATGTTTCCTGAAGGTGGTAAAGAGCCTATCCCTACAGTCTCCAATGTAGCCATCTTTTTGTTTGTTTGGGTGCATGGTCTCCAAATATGTTGTCTAATATCTATAGTTGTTCTAAATTCCTCTGCTTTTATTATGGAATTTAGGGTCAAATCACACTGAGGGTAGTCACAGAGCCTTTTCCATTTAATTTTATTGGTTCATAATAACACAAATACATTGATGTATATCTGGAAACCCTGGATTAAATGTTCCTAGAACTACTGCAAAGTGCTAACCTACCCTACAGAGGTTTTGGAAAGTCTTCAAAAATCACTTTCAGCTCAGATCACGATCAGGGATTAAATTCCACCACCAGGGTCTTGTTCGGACTTGGCTAACATTCAGAGTTTCTGGCTGCCCAGAGGAATGGGAGCTAGTCCTCCGAAAGAGTGCTGGGGCAGGGACGCTAGAGGGCCACAGGGTGGAAGAAGATAAAAGCTTGTAGGTTCCAGTTAGGATGCAGGCAGATCTAAAAGAGAGACAGCCTTTCACATTGTTCACGTGTCTCTTCCGCAGAATACTGAGAGAGGCAATTGTGGGATCTGAAGTTCTCTCACGCCCTTTCTCTTACTTACCAGGAAAACACCGGTTACTGAATGGTTACAATGTTCCTCCCTTTTCACTCTAGGGAACTTTGCAAATGAACAATTTTGTTCTTATAAAAAGTTTCCCAAAATAGCCAGTGCAATTCTAAACTACTATTGGCCAATTATGCCATTTAGAAAGAGAAGTGTTTGTGTTAGTGTGTAAATACACATACGAGGCCGAAATCTGGTCTGCAGGAGACATGCACTTGGGTTTAGTCTGAGACAGACACGTGACCATCTGGGGGTGGTTGGTCAAGTCAGTGGTTGGTTCCCCTGTGTCCTAGGCTCCCCATCCTAAGGGCTGGGCAGTCTTCAATGGCAAACCTGCAAATCTGAAGTTCCGGGTAAATACAAGGGTTGGACATGAACGTCCTGCTGTCAAGTACCAACAGAAAGTGCCCATGAGTAAGGACAAAAAGCAATGTTGCTGGTAACAAGGCGGCCTCCGACCAGGCATGGGTGCTCTCAAATCGATCAAACCATCAAAATCTTAGGGGGAAAATACACTTAGTGTTTGGCAGCTGGATAACAAGAAATCGGAACAGAGACCTACTGTGAGTGAGACTCACCCCATCCCTGCAGGCCCCAGTGCTTCCAGGTTCTGAATTGAGGGTCTTGGTTACAGCACCAAGGGAGGTGGCAGGAGGCTCTTGGTGGGACTGGCAGGTTGTGGAACTCCCCAAAGTCTCGCCAGAAAACCTTGTAATGAACAAACGCACATTTAGCAGAACTCTCTGCAGGAAGGAGAGCACCATTTGACAGTCTCACTGTGTCTCACAAGAGGTAAGTCAGAGTTAGAATAACCGGAGGACTTTGGGGTCTGGACTCAGGTAGGGTCAGGCAGGTC
>NW_006297021.1:802694-804857 GCF_000327345.1 Myotis davidii | reverse complement strand
GGGGGGGGGGGGGGGGGGGGGCTGAGTAGGATTGGGCCAAGGTCCTGGGGAAGTAGTTGAGGACTGGTTGGTCAGGTAAGCGGGGTCCTCCCTGTGCAGTGCTTTACATCCCCGGGACTATGTTCAAACTGCCAGTCTGTACTTCTTACTCCCCTGAAATCTCCTTTTGTTATTCCAAGTGCAATCAAAGTGGAGAAACACTGAAACAGGGAGTGCTTAAAAAAGAAGCTCCAGCCTGGCCAGTGTGGCTCAGTGGTTGAGCTTCAAGTATGATTCAGAAGGCAGTTTGATTCCCATGTCCAGGTTGCAACTCAATCCCCAGTAGGGGGCGTGCAGGAAGCAGCTGACCAGTGATTCTCATCATGTATGTTTCTATTTCTCTCTCCTTCTCCCTTCCTCTCTCTGAAATCAATTTAAAAAATATGTATATATATATATTTAAAATAGCTCAGCTTCTATGTAAATCCTTCCCCAGCGAGTCCTCAGCTCTTCCCTCTATCATACTGAAGACAAATATGGCAAATTGATCAAATGTGCATCTAACAGAAAGACAGCAGGAGGACTAACACACTGGCAGGGCCCGCACCCCAACTCATCCCAACAAGCTGTGATGACGGAGTGTCTCTGGGAGGACAGATTTAATAAAGATACATGTCAAAGCTGACATCCCGGGCACAGTCCACCAAGGCCTGACTAACCAGCGTACACAGGAAGTGCCCTTGAGAAATGCGGTCGATTTTAAGTGCCATGTGAGTCAGCGCCGATTCTGCTGCCAGAGAATAAACTGCATCTGAGGCTGCGCCAACCAATGCAGGGACTCTGCACCAGGAGACCCTCTCTCCGTGCTGGCCGGAACCCTTTCCGGACTGAGTCCCGTGCTGAGCGGTTTGCTAAATGAAGAACCAGTTAAGATTAGGTCATGGCCCAGGAGGGGCCTGGGAGTTGTCCTAAGAAAAGATGTTTTACTGGGAGGGAGGCTAGTACAGGGGGAGCATAACACATTTTTCAAAGTATTTGAAGAATCACACACGGACGTGAGTGTCGATTCATCGTGGAAAGTTCCAGAAGTCAGAAGCAATTGGGGCGATGGAAGGGGCTTTTCAGCAGCAGCCGTGGCCATCCACACAGGGAATGGGCAGGGCAGCCGAAGGCCTCTGTCCCAGGAGGCCTGGAAGCCTCCCAGTGACTGGTGGCTGGGGGCGCTTTCCCAGCTTGTGGAGTTGATTCGGATTAAGAGAGTGTCCTCTGCATCTCGGATCTTAGATGCAGAAAATGGGCGTTTCTAGAAGTAGCTGGGGAGCGAGAGGGAACCTTCTCATCTGGTGCATTACTGAACCCTCAGCTTCCCTGTCTGAGGGGGACCTCCAGGGCAGCCAGCGCCACGCAGCCCCTGGGTGGTGCTCCTGGGGGGAAACTCAGTCGCTCCATTGCAGTTGTCACTTCCTACAATCTGTTGGCCACATGTCTATCAGCCCTTCTCGCTTGAACCTAACTTCTTGCAGAGTAGCTGGGCCTCTTGTAGTCCATGGCGCCTCTGGCCAGAAGCTGGGGTTCCCAAAGGATCCTAGGCACGCACCCCAGGGGCCCGCGCTGCACGCAGAGTTCCCCATAGCTCTGGCTTCACCACAACACCAAGTTCCCAGGGAAAGGGGGACCTCGGCTGGAAAGGGGGACTGGGTCCCCGCCATGGCGATGGCTTTCTGGGGGACAGGTCAGCGCTCTGGGGCTATTTCCAGACCTTGCGCTGGGCGCAGCGGGCCAGGCCTGCTGGAGTCGGACAGGCGCCCGGGGCTGCCCAGGACAAAGGGGCTCCCCGCGCCCCAATAAGTACTTTGTCCCGCTGCCACTCTGCCCAGCGTGGTCGTGCAAGACAGAAAAGTCCTTTTCTAAGAGATGCTCTTAGAGATGCTAAACTCTATGGTCATTTGATTAACGTATGTGACAGGCCCTAAAACAATACACTTCAAACAGAGAGAAAACAAAGAACACAGACATCTACTTTGGCCAGGAGAGGATGGAAGGTGGGGAAGTCTGTGATTTAACAGCAGTTATCATCAAGATATGCTGTTACACATGGAGGGATCTGGAGAGTGTGATGCTAAGTAAAATAAGTCAGTCAGAGAAAGGCAAGTATAACATGATTGCACTCAAATGTGGAATCTA
>NW_006297021.1:783398-801991 GCF_000327345.1 Myotis davidii | reverse complement strand
CTGCAGCGGGGGCGCAGCTCTCGGAAACGCGGGGACTTGGCCACCGGGCTGGGGGCTGTTCGTGAAGGTGGTCAAACCGGAGATGCCACGGGGGGTCCCGCAGGCCCAGCCCCGCGACGGCCCATCCGCATGAACGGGTTTCTGAAACCCGCCGGGAGCGCCGGGCAGTAAGGTGGACCGTGCGCGGCTGTTGTGTCTCAAATAAGCGACGCCTTAACTCTTCGCCTAAAATGTTGCGGAGAGCCCTGTGAGACGTTCGGATCCGCGAGGAGCCGTGTGCGTGCTCCCTCGGGTGACTGTTCACCGACCAAGCTCGGTCTGAGGGAGGGGACCGCCTGCTCCCCGCGGTCTTGATGTCCCGAGGCGCCCGGGAGATGCGCCGGGAAGCCTCCTCCGACACGGTGGTCCCTGCGGGGCCGGACCGCGTCGCCTCGTTGCTCCGAGGGCCAGAGGGGAAGCTGTCCGCTTGGAACTGATTTATTGACTCACAGACACTGAACGGGTGGAAATTAACTTGCCTTCCCAGTTACATTTTGGAATACGTTTTAAGGTTGAGTAGACTAATTTTTAAATACGAGGTTACTTGTGTCTTTACATTTTGGGGGTGCGGGGATGTTCAAATACAGAATATAAGGGGTCAAGGAAAAAAACATCTTTGGGATAAAAAGAATATGAGACGTGAGTTGCAGAACAGGGTGCATTCTGTGAACTGTAGGATAGTTTTTAACGCACATAGTTACACAGGTATCACTGTTGTTGCAAGAGTGGCTCCTTGTCCTTAAATGGCACCCCAATGTAGCAGGGGGCCCACTGGCACTTCTGCTGTTTCACTTCCTGTTTCTGCAAAGCCAAACCATGGGCAGTATCGCCTGTGGTAACTCCCTTCGGCTCACAGGAGGGGAGTGGGAGGTAGGAGGTCAAAAGAGAGGTCTTCCCTGATAAGCTGAGCGCCCCTGGGAGCCTGTCACTGCTGGACAGCCCCGTGTGTGTGTGTGTGTGTGTGTGTGCACCCGCGCGTGCGTGTGTGTGTGTGTGTGTGATGTGTAGGCAGGCGTGCTGTTGGACGATACAAGGTAACTCATTTTTAATTTCAAAATTGTCTTCATTGGTGAAGTAATCACATTTCCCCTTTGAAAATCTTCATGACTTCTGTGTTTGCTCTTCATAGCTCCCCATCCTTCATGCTCTGTATGGTGAACGTGGGGTGGTTTTCTGCATCCCTCACGGACTCTTTGCCACACGATGAAGCATCAGGTTAAGTCTCTGAGTTCCATAGACCACAAGGCAGCCCATTGGTTATCCCTGCACTGAAGTGTCCCCAGGGGGTGAGGAGAGGCGTGGAGAGGCGTGTGTCATGCGTCCCTGCCATGGAATCGCCAAGAGACAAGATCCAGACTCTCTGTCTCTCCCTTGTGGCCCAAACAATTGCCTCCTTTAGACATAAGCCCTAGTGAGGAGCTGAGGGTTACTTTTCTGTGAACTACATGAGCCCCAAGAGGAGATTTGAGAAGGTAAAAAGAAGATGCTAAGTAGATATAATATCCATCTCCAAAAAAGGCAAATTGTTGGTAATTGACACTCCAAATGCTGTTTTTTTTAATATTCAAAAAATGCAAAAGAGCTCATAAACTATGAACCAAGGCTAGCCGGCCAATCCTCTCCTCCCCCCACCCCCAGCCTGCAAAAAACTGGAGGTAAAAATCACAACTGGAAACAGACACCCTGTTCTTCCCCTTCTATGTGGTATTGGGTCCCTTGTTCTAGTTATCTGGTTGGATGACGAACTCAAAAATCCTGAATTGTTTCTCCGAAGGGTGTTAGTGCAACCAAGTCTGCATCAGCAAAGTGAGGCAAGCGACGTGTTGCCTACCATGCAATTAAAGTTAATTGGGCATGATGCGGGGAAAGAGGAAATGTTTAACCTACCACCCACTGAAGAACACTGCAAATCCTAGCAAACCAGCAGATGGTTACCTACGATCGTGTTCCCACCTGCGATTAGGGAGAGTGCACTCCGGCTGGTTGGATTTGAGGACTTTGATTTTAAGAGAAAAGTTGGTTTACAGAAACAACAAAAAGGAAGAACTACGTCATGTGAAATATACTTATGGAACTTACACTTTACAGGACTTTTATTCCATGAATTGGGTTGGACTAGGAGCATACACACCTACATCCTTATATGTTTTTAGAGTAATACATGCAAGGAGAGCATAGTTTACATCGCAGATACCTATGTTAAAAATTAAGCTCAGCCCGGCTGGCGTGGTCCAGTCATTGAGCATTGATCTGTGAACCAGGGGAGCTCAGTTCAATTCCCCTGAGGGCACATGCCCTGGTTGAGTGCTCAGTCCCCAGTAGGGGGCGTGCAGGAGTCAGGGGATCAATGATTCTCATCATTGAAGTTTCTCTCCCTCTTCCTCTCTGAAATCAGTAAAAACATATTTTTTTTTAAAAAAAGATCAAACTCAACATAAAATTTACAACCTGTGTCAACTGAGTGAATAATGTGGAAGATGAAATATTGAATACACAAAGATAGCGTCTTATTTTCTATTTTACACAACTTCAAATATCTTTACATTTATAATTTAAATGCAAAAGAAGTAGATTAGCTTAATATTAACAATATCAATTGCTTTAATGAGAATAGCTATCTTTAGTTACTATAATAAAAGCACATATAGTTTATGGTGATTATCACAGAAAACTTCATAATAACAAGTAGTTCGCAGCATGCCAGATTTTCTTCCTCCACCACTTATAATTCTGCATACTTTTAGGCTTGTTTTATTTTTTTATTTACTGCTTCAAATCCATCTGTAGTGATGTTTTTTTCAAAATACCATCTGTGTGCTGACTGCAGCAGAATTCCTTGGGGGTCTTGACTTGCTTTTATTCTTACCTGACATTCATCAAATCTCTGGTCTCGGGCCTAGGAATATACTGTTTTAACTAGCATGCTGAGTAACACTCATGCACAATGAGTTTTGGAGTCACCAATCTATGGTATGTAACAATGATTACTTTCATTGGTTTTTATCATCTTAATTATATGATTGTCGAGTTAGCGAGGGAAGGTATTAGGCATAGGGGAACTTCAGGCACAGAAGCCGTTTATTCTCTCTTCCAGGAGCTCACAACGCAGGTAGAAACAGAGAAAGGCTTAAGCACAGCCCCTCGGTGAGCTGTCAGGGGAACGGTGCCAGAGCTTCCTCTGGATGCGGAAGTTGTGGGAGAGACGCATCTGTGAGGCCTCAATGGTCTGGGCGCCTGGACATGAGGCAGAACTTGAGTTGTCACTTGAATGAGAGCTCCCAGCAGACGACTCCGTCAAGCACAGGGGTCCCTTTTGTGTCTTAAACGGGAGAGAAGGGGCAAGAAGGCAAATAGGACTGAGGGGTTTTGTAGGGTAAGAGTGAAGGCTCTTAAGTAAGAACAAGTTTGCAGGGATGGATGGGGTCACATTGTATGTGGCCAGTTTCAGGAATGTGACCATCATGCTGTGGTCATGGGGGGTTGTTTGTGCATGATCTGAGCGCCTGAAAGACAGCCAGGAAAAAGGGTATTGAACTCGTGTATGGGGTTGATCATTCAGGACGTTGGCTGGGGTGGAGGTGGGGGGCGGGCATTGGTCTTGTTAAGAAGCAACAGCAACAGTGTAGAAAGGGAGCCATGAATAGTGCAGTGATAACAGAAGAAATAGGGCAGTGATAACAGAAGAAAAACTCTTAGAGGAAGAATCCATAGATCTGGTGACTGACTAACATGAAAGACACGGGAGTGAGAGAAAACGACCTTGACATTAGTGTTAGAATAGGACATGTTGAGCCTACTTGTAGATGAGGGCACTTCAGAGAGCGATGAGACTGGTTTTCATGGACGCATGGTGGAAGATGAAGGCATTGTCCCATAAATCACAAGATTTTACTAAACTAAGCCATCTTTTGAGAAGCAAATTAAGCTCTACCAATCCATCTCACTAAAGGGAAAGAATTGTCTAGGATCAGCCGGACTCAAGCTGCATAATAGAGCAAAAGTATTTAAGTGTTTGACAGGCATTATTACAATCCCTAAAGGAAAGTGAACAGAATGCGTACCCCATTACAAGGCATTAGAAATACGACGGTGAATGTTACTCCAGTAAAATGGGTTGTGATACTAGTATTTAGCTAGTTACTCGCAGCCACCCCTGAGCTTGGTGGTATGGGGCCTTTCTCTGATGTACTTCAAATTCCCATACTTTGGGGCAGCGACCAACCATGAATCTTCAGAAGGTGGGGTCACAGTCAGGGAAAGGTGCCCTGATTGTGGAAGTGGAAACCTCTTCAGCTCATTCTGCATCAATCCGTGTGAGGGCCTCGGTGTCTAACACCCTCTCAGCCCTTTCTGCGCCACCAAAGGGCCCTATTCTTGTCGTGCCCCCCCCCACCCCCCGTATCTGATGCCTCCACAGCAAGTCTGTGGGGGCTGCGGTTACTGTTTTTCCACCTCCTGTCTGCTAAGAGCTTTCTGACCCCAACTCCGGAAGATGCTGGGGTGGGTGGCTTTGGACATCGCACGTTCTATGCATCTTTCATCTGGTTTCTGCTTCTTTGTTCTTTCTTACGAACTTTGAACACCTGCCTCGTGGCCGTTTGTCCACGAGATGGTGATCATCATCACTGCAGTCTAGGAAGCCGCTTGTTGCCTGTCTGGGCGGCTCCCCAGTGGGTGTCTCCTCTTGTCCTTCTGCGCTGGGCTGGGAAGAGGGGTGGGTTGGGAGAGTTCACTCTGGGTTCCTAGTCTGGGCTCTGGAGGGGCTGTCTGGACCTCCTTGTGGCGTGCGGTTTCCAGTTCTCACCTGGTGCCGTGGGACACGGGAGCTGGTGTGAGTGCGATGAGTGGTCCCTGTGCTCCCAGCAGGGTCACCTCTGGCAGCCGGAGGGGACTCCACAGGCTCAGATCGCCTCTAGATACCAGGCACACCTTCGTGTATTGAGCAGGTGCTTCCATAATGAGTAGGTTACACCTGCGGCACCCTGAGCACGTGTGCCGTGCACGTCACAAGTTGAGGTTTCCTTTGTCACTGCACCTCCGTGGGATGGATGCGATCACATGTCATTAAAGACGATGAACCTAGTCTCCAAGGACTTAGCCAGGAACAAGAATGCTGCTCCCCCCCCGCCCCCCTTTAAAAAACCTTGGCAGCATCCGTTTTAGAAAGGTGTGGTCATGCGTTTGGGCCTTCAGGGTTTTCGGACGCCCCGTGATCCATCCTCCTGCCTCCCACAAGCGGTCGCTGTGCAGGCCGCGGCTTCTGCCTGCAGTGCGGCCCCTGCGGTACATTGATTTCTATCCCAGGTCCCACAGGACGGTCTGCAGTGAACTGGGACTCCCCCCTCTGCCCCCCGCCGGGTTTGCACATGGAGCCCCTTCCTAAGGGAAGGTCGGAACCGGCTTCTCCCTGGCCATTGTAAGGGTGGCCGCGTAAGGAGGCCCCACCAGGGGCCAGAACTCCCGGCGGCAAGTCAGTTCTCCCGGGTGCCCTCACCCAGCCGCAGTGCCAGTCTGTGGGACCGGTGCCCAGGACCTTTCACAGACACCGGGGCTTGGAAGGAACACGCGTTGCTTGGCGCCGGCCTCACACCTCCCCCGCCTGCATGCGGCTGTGGTCTCACCTCTCACCCCGGTGGAGACATGCTCCGCACGTGCCACAGACGCTCCACGGTGTTGCAGAACCAGGTTTGTGACAGGTTTGCATCCCTCGTGAATCAGGGTGTCAGTAGCGGAGGACTTGAACCCGGGGGAGATGCCGGCGCTTTTGATTTGCCAGGTGATTCTAAACTTTTCCACCATATGTGTCAGAGCCATGGCTTCTTCTCATGTTTTCTCGCAGGGAGCAGCCGGTGCCCCCGTCCTCAGCTGGGTTACTCTGCTGGGGTCTGTAGTTTCCCTGTTGGAGAGAAGAGGTGGCTCCTCGGTTTGCTTCCTCGGCATCCACCTCCGAGCCCATCGGATGGGGCCTTGACCGGCTCTGCAGGGGCTCTCACAGCCCCTGCTGACTGTGCCCCAGCCCCCCTGTGAGAGGGAAGCGGGACTCCTCTGGGTCCTGAAACCCTGAAGCTCTTTTTCCTGAATGATTTGGGGTTATCACTCTGATCTGATCTGATCTGACTTAGAGCTGTTTACAGTCTCTGTTTATCCTCCAGTCCGAGTGTTTCTGAACTTGGTTAAATACCAGGTATGTATGTGTGAGAGCTGCCCTGGCCCTGCTGGGGCGGTGAGTGCTGAGATGGGTGTGGCCTGGGTGCCCTGGAGGCGCTGGGACCTGAGTGCCCCCTGGTCCCAAGGTGAGGCCTGCAGGGCCTGCTCGCAAAGGCGACTCTCAGGCCTCAGTCCCCTGACCGCCTGGGAGGGAAGCCAAGGGGCCCAGCAGGGGACCGTGTGGACACTGCCAACGCCCCCCACCTGTCAGTGCCTGGTTTCTGTTCTTTCAAATCCAAACTCTCCCGTTGCAATCCTCTTCCACACGGGCGTTTTAATTTGTTCTCACCAGCAGTGGCTTCAGCGCCAGGAAGGCAATGCCGAGGCGGTGGGTGATGCAGAGGATGCCCAGGGAGGAGCCCTGTCCATAGCAAGCATCTCATCCTTCAGGAGAAACATGCTCATTCAAGTACCAGAGATGAGTTAACTATACGCCCCAACATGTCAGAGATTTTGTAAGAGTCTCCTGATCTCCCAGGGCTGTTGGCCAGGCTGCCTGGGCCGTGTGGGCAAGGTGTGGGTCAGGTGCAGGCCAGGTGTGGGAAAGGTCAGGGCAAGGTGTGGGCCAGGCGGGGAGATGTGAGGTCACGGACACCAGGGAGGCAGGCAGTGAAAGCAAAGCCCAGAGGTGGTGATGGGTGCGGTCTGGGTGCTGGGGGGCTGGGGACAGAGCTTCCAGAGAAACGGGGGACATGGTGGGGGACCCCGAGACCCACGTCAGAGTTCAGGCTGAAAGCGCCAGGAGCCTCTGAGATTCTCCGACGAGAGGCTGGAAGCGGTGGAAGGGCTGCTTCTGCTTCCCGGTGCAGACATGTCTACACAAGCCGGTCAGAAGCCGTCTAAAGCACCCGGTGCAGGTGCCCCGGAGCGGCCGCAGTGACCCCGCCCTCCGTCTGTGTCCTGAGCCTCTCTGGGCTCCTGGTCCTGAGGGTGACAGTGACAGCCCCTCTGACTCATGCAAACACCCAGCACCCTCCTATCTGGAAACATTTATAAAGCGTATTCATAAATGTCTGGCTTGCATTCCACGCAAAGCAGTGTAAACAGTGGCCATACTCACACACTCACACATTCACACACAGTCATACACTCTCACACAAGCACACAGTCACACAAACACATTCACACTGACACATACACACACAGACACATTCACGCTCACACACACACACACACACACAAACACATTCACACTCACACACACTCACACTCAAAAGACATCTAGGAGAAGACGGACCTACGGAAAGAGGAAACGCCCCCATTTGCAGCTTGGTGTAACTAACAACACTTCAGAGTGTAAAAGGCCAACTTCTCAACACATTCAGCTTCAGTTCTATCTGCTTGGACAGGTAGGGAGGAAACAGATACCTTAGAGTCGTTAAAAGAGATGTGGCTTACAATATGCATTCTAAATTTACAGTGAAATCACCCCAGAATAGCTAAACGATGAAAACATGCTCTCATTGAATTCTATATAATAAAAGCATAATATGCAAATCAACTGAACAGCCGAATTGCTGATGAAACAACTGGTCACTATGATGTGCACTGACCACCAGGGGTCAGACGCTCAATGCAGCAGCTGCCCCCAGCCCACAGGCCCCAGGCCAGCCACGGCAGGTGCCAGTGGGGGCCCCCCCGATCACCCCACCAGTCGCCCCACAGATTGGCCCTAATTGCCGGCCAGGCCTAGGGCCCCTACCCATGCACGAATTTCATGCACCAGGCCTCTAGTTAAATATAAGAAAATGTAAATGTAGGCCTGGCCAGGTGGCTCAGTTGGTTGGAGCATTCACACTCACACTAAAAGCTTGTGGGTTTGATCCCCAGTCGGGTGACATAAGGAAGCCAACTCATCCATGTTCCTCTTTTATATTGATGTTTCTCTCTCTCCCCCTCCCTTTCTCTAAAATCAATGAACATATCCTTTGGTTGAGGATAAAAAAGAAAACATAATGGTAAAATGTCTTGTCCAAGAGTTAAACTTGTGTAAACTTGTTGACAACAATGGGATTGCGCTGCTCTGTGGGGTGCTTTTCCAGAATGTTCTGTGCTATCCTTGAGAAACGCCCTACCCCTAGGGTAAGTCTGGTCACTTGAGTGCTCTAGTGTGCTCACCACAGTTGATTTTCTTTGATGGTTCTATTTGCCAGTGACACTGAATTTCTTGGTGCTGAGCATGGGGTGGTGATGCATTAGAGGAGGGTTGCATTGGAGGTGCCTGAGCAGACTTGAGGAGGAAATTCAGAATAAGTGGTGGACACCATTCCCTGCTCTATAAGAGCAAACAACATATTTTTTTTTATTCAGAATCATCTTTTAAGTATTCACTTCCTTAGGAATCCAATATAGATGTTGGTTGGAGTATTTTAGGAACTTTTGATCAGATACCATATTTCTAAACAGAGAAATTTTTTCCTGACTGAATCTGGAACAAATGATTGAACACTAAATAGATACTCTGCTACTGTGTAAGTGAATAAATAATTGGATAATATAGATAATACACTCTCTATACAAATTTATACATATCCATCCACATTAGCCATACGAATCTACATGCAAATACTGGTATGATCTTCTCTTAAAATGATTTTTATATTTTTACTTCAGGATTAGAACCGTATGTAATTAAATAAAATGAAGCTTTATATTTAAGTGCTTGTTATAGTTCCCTGTTTGAATTTTAATATAAAGCGATTTTCTTCACAGTGATTTCTCATTCTCATACTAATTTCTTTTTCTAAATAGTTGTGCTGTGCTTATTATGGGGGGATCAGAAACAGGATTAAAATAACATTGCTTATTTAATATTATTTTGTGCATAGAGGAAATGTTCATGAAATTAATACTACTTTTCTTCCAACTTGATAAAATACTTAGAAAGAATGAAAAATCCCACTCTCCCCTTCCCTCTCCCACCCAAAAGGCAGATGTTGCCCTGTGAGGGGGCACTGGGACAGCCATTCCTCCTCCCTCCTGGGCACCGACTGCTTAGCGCTGCCTCAGCCGACTGGTGCTCCAAGCTTGAGCGCCTCTTTCTGAAATGGCAAAAATAATTGCCTTGTGCTGGTCACGGCCTCTAACCTTTTCTCAAGAAAACTACTTCTCTTTTCTTTGTTGATGCTTAAAGAGGGTCTTTTCTTCCCCTCGGTGACATCACACACGCACCCTCACCCACACGCACCCTCACCCACACACACACCAAATAGTGGGTAAGTTCGGTAATCAATAAGACTGAAATCTTTAAGAAAATGGTCTTTCTTTTTTTTAATATATTTTATTGATTTTTTTTACAGAGAAGAAGGGAGAGAGATAGAAACATCGATGAGAGAGAAACATCGATCAGCTGCCTACTGCACACCTCCTACTGGGGATGTGCCCACAACCAAGGTACATGCCCTTGACTGGAATCGAACCTGGGACCTTTCAGTCCGCAGGCCAACGCTCCATCCACTGAGCCAAACTGGTTAGGGTGGTCTTTCTCTCTCTTTTTTTTTTTAGTTTTGTTTATTTTTTAATTTTTGTGGAACTTGTTGGGTTGACATTGGGAAAAAAGGGAACGGTCTTGACTTGCTTTCACCTGGTGTGAGCACAGCGCCCATGAACCTGCGTGTAGAGCCCCACGACCCCTAAGGGAACTGCCGTGTCCTGGCACTCAGCGCTCAGCGTGCCTGGGAGGAGCCGCTGACCTCACAGACCAGACGTGAGGCTGCTTGAAGCCTCTACAGTTCACGTTACCACAGCACCCTGGCCTCCACGGTGTAGTTTTCATTCTCTCCTCTTCTTTGTGTCTGTTGTGTGTATTTAGTTTATCTTTTCAAAGTCCTCTTCCAAGTTTATGTTTTTGTTTGTTTGTTTGCTTCTTTTTGAGGCAAAAAGCTTTATTGTTTCCATTTGGCCCCATGCATGGGAGAGGGCTCCAGGGTGGTTAAAGAATGGCTAGTAGTTTCGGGGAGGGGCTCGGGCAGAAGCCAGATACCAGGGGGTGCAGAGGGGCCCCTCAGAGGCCTCGGCTCCAAAGGCTCCTAGTCCTGCTCGAGGGTGAGCCTTTCCAAGAGGAGCTCGCCCAGCCCAGCCTGGGGCCGGCCGCCTGCAGAGGTGAGTCAGGTGTGGCCCCTCTTCTTGATGAGTTTCCCCTCCTCACCCCGGAAGTGGTTCTGCAGGAAGTCACAGAGCTGAGGGTAGAACCCGGGGCTGCAGCTGCAAAAGGGCCTGGCGCAGGCTCCTCTCCATGGCCGGCGGCCTGAGCTTCACCCACTTGTCTTGGGGAGGCTCCTGGAGTCCGTCCGGGAAGAGAATTCGGCCACCCAGCTGGTTTTGCATCTCATTTAAGAGACTCCCTGGAGCCTCTCCTCCAACAGCTCTCCAAAGAAGCTGCCCGCCCTCAGGTACCATGGTCGCCACGGAAACAGAAGCCCAGAGGGAGGTGGGTGTGGGAAGCCCTCAGATGCAGGTTGACCGCAGCCTCCACCTTGGTGGGATACTGGTAATTCTGGCGAATTTGGGAGCTCCTGGTTGTTCGGCGATAGGAGTTAAGGGAGGAAAAAAGGAGTGTTGGCTGGTCTGGGAGGTGGCCCCGAAGGCGGGAAGTGGAGGGTGGTCGGAGGCTGGAGGAAGGTGTGTCCCTGGGTCTGTTCCGTCCAAATACCCTTGAAGCAGGAGACAGATCCGGGACGGCCGAGGCACTGTCCCAAGTTTGTGTTTTGAAAAACGAAGACTTATTTAGGTTCATGTTTGCTTATGGGTGGTGATATTTATGACTTCCCTAAGGGAACATTTTTCCCTTCAGTAGCATTCTTTTCTAGAAGAAGGCCTTTATTTATTTGCTTTTTTTATAGATATGCTTTTTTTTTGGCATTGTCTTTCTTGCTTCCAATTATAAATGTGAGCAAATATCAATAGGAAATTCTTTGTAACTTCTAGCTTGGTTAGTTATCAAAGTTTACCAGCAAACTAAGGATTTTGTCTCAGAGCCAGATTTCCATTTTGGGGATGGCAGTGATTCCTTCCTTGTTTGTTCTCTTTGAATCCTGGGTCTATTAACTTTGGTGTCTGTCCGTGCCAAATTAGAGTGCTATCTATCGAGGCCTGCATTACCCATGGTTGCAACATCACACTTAAAGTTGGGTTGTTTGAAGGCGCTTTATGCTATGCAGATTGGGCATATGATGATGTCATAAGTTCTAGTGCAGATGACACATTTTTTTCCTCCCACAAATATTCTCATATTCACTGGCTTCCATTAACAACTATAAAATTTTTAGTCCATGTGTTCTTTTGATAAGCATAAAGTACTTTGTTTAATTAGAAGGGATCATTTTTATTTCTAGAATTGGCAGCAAGGAGGCCTGCTCAGGTGGGGACCAGTGCTGCAGAAAGTGCACCCTGAGTCACGGTGCAAGAGCATGGCGTAGTCACATCGCTGTCATCCAGCACACTGTGCCGCCTAGGCTGGGAGGTACAGATAGACATATTGCCCGGCCGGCGTGGCTCAGTGGTTGAGCATCGACCTATGAACCAGGAGGTCACAGTTTGATCCCTGGTCAAGGGCACAGGCCCAGGTTTCAGGCTTCATGCTCAGTAGGGGGCATGCAGGAAGCAGCCGATAAATGATTCTCTCTGATCACTGATGTTTCTGCCTCTCTTCTCCCTTCCTCTCTGAAATCAATAAAAACATATTAAAAAAAAAGATGGACTGCACACAAGACAGGACCAGCTCACGTCACAGGACAGCCATGCACCCACATAGAAGGAAACATGCTCCCTTTGTATTCAATTAACTGTTTGAGAGACAATACTATTTATTTAATTCTTTTAATATTTATTTAATATTTATTTCTTATTTACTTTAAAGGCATCTTAAGGAACATTTTTCCCTTCAGTAGCATTCTTTTCTAGAAGAAGGCCCTTTATTTGCTTTTTTAAAATAGATATGCTTTTTTTTGGGCATTGTCTTTCTTCCAATTATAAATGTGAGCAAATATCAATAGGAAATTCTTTGTAATTTCTAGCTTGGTTAATTATCAAAGTTTACCAGCAAAAATATGTCTCCCAGAGAAAACAGAGTTGGCCACAACTAGACCATCAGTGTCTAGGAAGTCCTAGGTCCTATACTTTTATATTTGTGTCTGTCTTTATAACATTAATTTCTTTACCAAGTAGTTATTGCCTTCTGTCTGTTAGTGTTTAAACTGTTGAATAAAATCTGAGGAAAACAATTGTATAAAATTCCAAGATATCAAGTGTCTTACCAGTACATATTTTAAAGTTTTATATATATAATAGCGATTAATTTTTATGGGATGTGGATATAGACAAGAACTTAGACTTAAGCAACATGCAGCTAGTTCTCTAGGCCAGTGAAAAAGCTATTACAAAGCTCACGCAGTGGCTGTTAAAAGTCAATGCATTTACAACCACTCCATTACTGTTAAGGCCAAAATGTCATGTCGAAGTATGACATTTTGAATGAGATTAAGATCACTAACTGGGTTGTCTATAATTTAAAACACTAATCTATAATAATAAAAGCATAATATGCTAATTAGACAAGACATCCTTCCGGACTAAGCCAGGGTTGTAGCTGCCATGGCTGCGAGGGAGGGATCCAGGCAGCTGCCTGTGGCTGTGAAGGCCTACGCTTGCAAGAATTTTGTACATCGGGTCTCTAGTCTATAATAATAAAAGGGTAATATGCTGATTAGACTGGACGTCCTTCCAGATGATCTTCCAGATGATGCCCGGGCTGCAAGGGTCCCAGGTGCCAGAGGAAAGCCGGTGCTGGCAGCCGGGGGAAGGAAGGCCTACTCTTGCAAGAATTTCATGCATCAGGCCTCTAGTTAAAGATCATCTAATAACTATCAAAAGTAATACTTCATGAAGCTTTTATAGCTTGACAAATCCAAGTTGTTCATTTGATATGTACAAAAAGACAAAATAAGGCAAAACCCAGGCCTTGTGCATGCTAACAGTTTTCTATGTTTTCCCTAATCACTGGGTCATAGCATCAGGTTTTATCTAATAAAAGACGGCCCCGGGGTTCCGGTTTGATCCGCTGGGGTCAGGATCAGAGATACTGCTCTGTGGCTCCAGGTTCCCCTGTCCTTGGTGCTGCAGCTCCTGGCCTTGGCGGCACCTGGGAAGTAGACCACCCGGGGCACGGACGTCCTGCTTTCTCCCTCCGCACAGACCCGTCGCGTGTGTGTCTTGTGCTTGTGATCATGCCTGGGTTCTGCCGGTGGCTATTCATCTTCTTAGTGTGATTCAAAGGGTTCAAAGGAAGGTTTAAATGTAGTTGCGACCAAGCAGGGTTTGAAGTCGTGTGCAGTCAGAGACAAAGCTGACTGCCCAGCTGTCTTTGCAGCCAGTGCTTCCATAGGATAGCTCTGGCCAATGAAATACAAGGCAAAACGTAGTAGGGATTTATGGGGAAACCTTGCTGTTCTCATCGGTACTGCCTTTCTTATCTTATTTTCTTCCCTGGAAGTCAGAAAATCCCTTCTAATTAAACAAAGTACTTTATGCTTATCAAAAGAACACTTTTAGACTCATGTGGACTAAGATTTTTATAGTTGTTAACGGCAGCCAGTGAATATGAGACGCCTTTCTAAATTTGTACTTAATCTGTTGCCCCTCGAGTTAAAATAATTTAATATCCAAGTTGGATACAATCTTTATAATCAACATTCTTTGCCAGCTGATGGGACCTTTTAAAATTCTCTGTTTATCTTGTGTAAAGATGTTAAGAAGTTTCCACATTTCAAATAAATGAAAGTTCTGTTTATTAGGAGGACTATAGATGTTGTCCCTTTTAGCTGTTAAAAATGTTAATATGTTGGGTGCTACCCCTGATCAGCTCTAATTATTTTGAAAATGGTAACTAGAACAGAGAGAAAGAGAATCCTCCTAGAATTTAGAGAGAGAGTTCGATGAGCAGTCTCAGGAAGGACAGGAACAAGTGTGCAAACGAGAAGGTATGTTTCTCGTCAGACAGATTAAAGAGTAAACACCTGGACTGCACACACTGTGCTGGACTCCAGGCTTGCAGAGCCCAAACTGCCATCGTGGTACCAGCATGGGAAACTGGGAGAGACGCTAGCTCAGATGTAAAACAGCTGGGACTAGATAGAATACATGGCGTACACACCAATCTCCTCGTCTGTCAACAAGTTGCTGCAGATGCCCCTCGAATTGTTTTAACTGCAATTGTAAAACTCAGTGGAATGTTTATCTGTGATTCCAAAAATGTGATTTTCCAACACACAGAGGAGTCACTCTTAATGCTCTGTCCACCACAAAATGTGCATGTTCACAATCCCTCCGCCATACTGGTGCTTAACACTGGGGGCGGGGAGAGTCACTGTCAAATAGTAAATATGAAATCTAGTTCTAGTCTGAGGCTGGAGCAATTGATTTCTAGAATATTCTTTCCCTGACAGTCTAAAGAGTACAGATCAGCACATGTCAGGCTGCAAGACTTAAAAAGCATGTGTTCTGCCGAAGCCGGTTTGGCTCAGTGGATAGAGCGTCGGCCTGCGGACTGAAAGGTCCCAGGTTCGAGTCCGGTCAAGGGCATGTACCTTGGTTGCAGGCACATTCCCAGTGGGAGATGTGCAGGCAGCAGCTGATCGATGCTTCTCTGTCATCGATGTTTCTAGCTCTCTCTCTCTCCCTTTTTCTCTGTAAAAAATCAATAAAAATATTTTTTTAAAAAAGCATGTGTTCTAATATATTCCTTTACGACATCATCTGGCTCTAACTGGTTTGGCTCAGTGGATAGAGTGTCGACCTGTGGACTGAGGGGTCCCAGGTTCGATTCCGATCAAGGCCATCTACCTTGGTTGCGGGCACATCCCCAGTAGGAGGTGTGCAGAAGGCAGCTGATTGATGTTTCTCTCTCATAGATGTTTCTAACTCTCTATCCCTCTCCCTTCCATTCTGTAAAAAATCAATAAAATATATGTATATTTTTAAAAAAAAAACATCATCTGGACCACCAAGTGTAATTTTACTTAGTGAGTTTCTATAGGGAGATCATTTTTATTCCTAGAATTGGCCATATTTTTCCATTTCTTGATTCTCTAATATTTAACTTGTCAGTTTCATCGTGTGTTTTTACGTGTTGTAGCCATCTGATATATGCAGAGATGTTTTGTTTGCCACAGAAATCAGTGTCGGGCAAGCTCAGCACAGGTGGACCACGTGGTATAGCTAAGCACAGTTGCTCCATCCAGTCAGAAGCACAAGGTGGGTGAAGGAGCCGAGGATTCGGGTGGTGAGCACACCAGAGAGTAGAGAGATGTCATATTATCAAGCTGTACACCTGACTACTTTGGAGATACAGTTCTCACACCGAACACTTATAGAACAGGAGACTTTCAAGCCTGCTAATTTTATTGTGTCAAAGTTAAGTGCAGTCACCAAGAACAGAAAACCTTGGGTAAGCTAGTGCTTTTGAAAAGTATTTGAGTAATGTAGATTCTGGTTTAAGACAAATGAAATAATATCAAATAAGTAAATAGAACATTCAAGTTTTTTTATAAATTTGTCTTTAATATATGGGTGTTAACTTTCCTTTTACTCTCTATTTTTTGTAAAGTTGGACAAAGAACATTTTCAGGTTTTATTTTTTTCTAATGGCTTCGTCTCCATTGCTTAACATGTGAAGGGCAGCAGGGCTTTCTTCAGCCACCATGGTCATTCGCTCCTGTCCAATGGGCTGTACTTTTCTGTGAGACCAATTTGGTGTTCCTGGAAGTGTCCTTTCCTTTTCCTCACCCATGTCTAGATGAAACATGTGTGAGGAAACAGTGTCGTCGGATCTGATAACAGAGAATCCGGTAGTCCTAACTCCACTGTGTTGATTAACAGACCACACACCATGTGATAAAGACAAAACTAAGCAGGAGGGAGATGAGTGGTTAAACTGCCTTCACACTACCAACCAAACACGCACTACAGGTTCTGTCGTGGCCCAGGCGGAGTGGCCCAGGCATCACTACCAGCAGGGAGCACCTGTCCTCACCTGGGTTCTGCAGTGCCCTGCCTGGCCTCCTCCTGTGTCTTATACTAGTACATTCTCTCACGGAGACAGGAGAATGGGGAACGTGAGCCACTCAAAAAATGTACTTAGTGCATTTCTGATGCTAATGGAAACATTTCTGTTATTCCCTTGTCGTCCTTAATAGTTCATCCTATTGATTTTATTATTCAAATGTGTAATCATATATAGTGTCCCAAAAATGTGTACACATACTGTTAGTAATTATAAAGGCAGTGTTTATTAAAATACATTTCATTTTCAAAATTGAACTATCAGCTGTTAAAGTGTGTGTACATTTGGGGAGGTGGGGCATCCTATATGTTAAGCATATTTTTTCAGTAATTTGTCCATATCTCAGACTTCTTGGATATTTGACCTGAAAAGACATTTCAAAGAGGGAGGGAAGCAGCTATGACAAGAGCATTTGAACTTTGAGCTCAACCTTGTTTACCTTCCATATTATCTTATATACTAACCAGATTTGATCACTTACTACTGTATAACATGTTTCCCTTGCAACTGAATTATTTGTCCTTAATCATTTGAATTATTCTTCTGAATGCGCCTCTCAGGCACTTGTCATATATGCTGATGTTTCAGAGTTCACATAGAATGCATTGGATTTTAAGTATCGGTTATTTTTTTAGGTAAATTTCCTTGAAAAAAGTGAATTTTGCATGTTCGTTGGTTATTTGCACTTTCACTTTTAGGAACGGTGAGAGCATTATTGTGTTAGGGCAGAGGGGGGGAAGACATGACAGCCCCACGGGTACCTTGGAAACCAAATCAGCATCAGCCACTCTGCATGGTAGAGGGGAGGAGGTACCCCAGGTGTCAAAACCAAGATTACAGTCTGTTCATGCTTCTGCGACTCTGGGTCTATTTTGTATTATCAGTTTATTTGGTTCATTAGGAGGGAAGGCAGGGGAGGCTGGGTGGGAAGAGATCAACCAATGAACTTGTATGCATAGATGCATAACCCGTGGACACAGACAATGGGGTGGTGAGGGCTTGGGTGAGGGGGAGTGATGAGAACAGGCTAGAAGAGGTTAATGGGGATAAAAGGAGGACTTATGTAATACTTTCAACAATAAAAATTAAGGGTGGTGGGTGGTGAGGGCTTGGGTGGGGTGGGGTGGGGGGGAGGACAGGAGTGGGCTGGAAGAGGTTAATGGGGGAAGAGGAGGACCTGTGTCATACTTTAACAATAAAGATTAAAAATAAAAAAGAGGAGGTAAGACTCCAAAAACAAAAACAACAGAAAACCAAGATTACATAACTGGCCTCAGTGGGTGCCAGCCTCTAGTGAACACTGTCTCCTCTTCGCTTTAAACCCACCCGGGGAAGGCCTGTGGCTAACATGGGAGCTCAGTTACTTTTCGGGGGCAGTGGTCCAGGGGACACTCTGATGGAAATAGATCATTTCCAAGGTGAAAATGTCTGAGATTCTATTTTTATCCGGCTTGGAAAGTGTGCACTGAGACGTTATTCCATTTGGCTTTCTCAGGGAAAGGCCCGGCTCAGGTCACTGGAAATAACACGTCAGCTTTGAAAAGAGAGTTCACATGTAGCCAAGTAAACCCACTAACGATCCTTAGAAGATCATTCCAGGGAGTAATAGCTTCAACTGTTTCCACAATAACCATGTGGGTAATAGGATTTTCCCTTTTGCAGCGGCCTTGACCAGCCGAGTCTGAAGGGGGGCTTGGACAGGGCAGCCAATTATACTTGCTAAGTGTGTTTGGGAAAGATTTTGGCTAATATAATTTTTTTTAACAAGACCATTCATTTTAAGCAATAATATTGATTGATGTCTTTGGGTAGCTGGGGAGGGCAGTGAACCTAGTCTTGGTTAGTGTAACTTTTTAAAAACAGTTTCAGTGTAATGGGAAAGGGGAGTAAGAGCCAGCCACAGTTGGAAGTTGGTGTGGTTAGCCTACTTGAATGCTGTTTTTTTTTCAGAATGACTGTTTTCAAGACCAAACATCACAATCAGATATTTGTTAAGTTGTCTGATAACTCCCTCCTTCTAAATAGATGTTTCTTCTTAAGCTTTGCAGGAATATGTTCTATTGCTGTCTCATTAGCATGGGTTACAGAAAAAGGTCTTTCAGGGAGCACGGGGGCCCACGATGGATGCCCGGATAATGCATGTGAACCGTCCTGAGTCCTTTAGTTTTACTATTGTTAGAGAGCACAGGGGAGTTGGAATAGCATGGACCTTGGGGTCAGAACTGGACCTGAATGTAGCCCTGCACTTTGGGAGCTGCGTCATCTCAGTGCTTCTGAGTGAGTTTACTGT
>NW_006297021.1:777389-783205 GCF_000327345.1 Myotis davidii | reverse complement strand
TGATTTTTTACAGAGAGGAAGGGAGAGGGATAGAGAGTTAGAAACATCGATGAGAGAGAAGCATCGATCAGCTGCCTCCTGCACACCCCCCACTGGGGATGTGCCCACAACCAAGGTACATGCGCTTGGCTGGAATCAAACCCGGGACCCTCCAGTTCCTGGGCCGACACTCTATCCAGTGAGCCAAACCAGCCAGGGTGGAAGAGCATGCATTTAAAGTGCTGCCTCACGTTAGCTCCTAATAAAGCATCCGTTCCCTCTTGGGGGCCTGTCAGAACCATTGAGTCCCTCACTGTGGCTCACGCATTGCCTTCAGAGTCCTCAATTCAGGTCTGTGATCAAAAACCCACTGATGGAACAGAGCCAATCTAAATCCATTTATCAATGTAATATCTGCCAGCTACATCCACGGGGTTAAAACTGACTAGCATGTGGCTCTTTTCAAGACAGTGGTGACCTCGGGGTTTCGAAAGCCAGGGGACAGTTCTCAGAACTCCTTGTTCTGTGTTCTATGTGATGGTCAGTCAGGTGTGGCCACAAGAAGAGACACAAGAAAACAAAGTCTCAAAAAAAAGGAAAAGAAAGTCTCTTATTCTCCCAGGAAGGGGTCACACAGAGTTACAGGGGAAGGATTGGTGAGGAGGTAGAAAGAGCAGGAACAAGGGGGAAGTGGAGGTTAGGAGTCTTTATTGAGGTTTCCCAGGGAGAGACAGTTGGGGCAGGATGAAGTTCAGGGTGGGAGTTTGCATCATTTCCCTGGGCTCTCAGCTAGAGGGTGGCCTCCCGTTGCCTGGTACCTGGCCTCGGGGTGACTGAGGCAGAGGAGCACTGTGCCCTGAGGTCTAGGGGCCCCGTAGAGGAGTGTGGCTCCCATGGGCAGTTTGCTCATCAAAGGGTTGCTCCCAGTGACTCCGCCCTATCTCCAAGAACTGGCCAGTCTCTCCCTGGCCAGAAGGGTGTGGTTTTGTTTGTGTTTGTTTTAACTTTAATAGGTCAAAGCATTCTAATACACAGACAAAAGATATATGCAATATATTCTGTACCTTAAATTAGCAGCATTTGATCTCACTGGTGGCTCTTTCTTATTCTCCACTGTCCATGATTTTTTATAATTTCTCTCAATTATATAAAAACTCAAGTTTTTCTTTTTCTGTAGAGGCCTTGTGCGTCTTTCGTATGGGGACCTAGGTATTTGTCATTTTTTAAGCAATTGCAAAGGGTAATTATTTTTGCATGTCATTGTTTTCTGGGTATCAGTGTTCTAGATTGGCATTTATTGTCTTTCCATATTTTAAAGATTTGTTTCTATCCTCTTCTGATTTTCATTGTTCTCACTGTCAATATTATTACTCCGTTGAACAATAAATGACTTTTATTGTTGGCTTTTAACATCTTATGTCTTTGGATTTTAGTGGTTAGATTACACTTTCAGGTGTAGCTTCCTTTGTGTTTATTCTGCTTGGAGTTCATAGCAATTCTTGAACTATTTGCTTGATGATTTCATTAATTTGAAAATTCCTAGACTATCTCTTGAGACATTTCTTGTGTCTTGTTGTCTCTGTCTCCCAGTTGAATGGATATTTGACGTCTTCACTGTCTTTTTGGGTCACTTTTCTGCATCATCTCCATCTGTTATGCTGTTTCCTATGGACATGTCCTACTGACCTATCTTCCAGTTCACTAATCCTCTCTTTTGCCCTGTCTAATGCTATTCATCCAATCTATGGAGATCTGTCTTCAGTCATGACATTTTTCAGTTCTCAAATTTCTCTTGTCTTTTCTTTTTTTAAATAAATCCCATTCCTCTGGTAACATTCTACATCTGCTTTCTGTTTCCTTAAACATACCAGTCACAGTATTTCCCAATACCTGTTTCAGAGTCTGACTCACCTTCTGTTTTTTATATTTTCTGAGTTTCTTGTTTTCCCTTGGTCTGATCTGCATGGCAGAAACTATCTGACTGAGTGCTTGACATTGTATATGAGACTTGATCACTGCCCGAGCAATGCTGTGTCCTCCCAGAGGGCTTACGGTACCCTCCCAGAGTCAGCTAAGATGGGGACAGGCCACCCAGTTCAGCCTGAGTATGCAGGACCAGTGGCTTGTCCGGCATCTTTTTGTGGACATTCTGCTCTGGTTCACCCACGTTCCCAGGGAGCTGTCATTCCAGAGATTCATCTGATGATGTGATGGTCAGTCAGGTGTGGCCACAAGAGACACAGGAGGGGCACAAGTTTATGAAGTTATGCCATTCTTTTCCTCAGCAGGTTCTGTACCCCAATTTTTGTTTCTTCAGAACTCTGAGGCTGCTGATAACATCTTTGTACTTTTCAGATTTTTTTCTTTTGGTGTGTGTGTGTGTGTGTGTGTGTGTGTGTGTATGTATGTGTATGTGAGCGTGTGTGACTATTTTGCTTCTTTCCCTGGATATTTTGAACATTTAGCCAACACTTCAAGTGGAAAACGTAAGTGTCTATCTTGCATCTCTTGCCTTACGTTCTGTCCAGGACCAGAGCCCCTGAAACCCTAACTGACCTGCAGCCCCAAGCTGCAAAGCTCTGTGTCTGCAGCCCCACAGATTGCTGGAAGTCTTACTTAAAAAAAAACCCCTTTGTTGTTCTTTGCCTGAATCCCAGCCTCTCACCCACGCAAGGACTGGCATGTGGCCTAAGGAAAAAATATAGCTCTCAAATGTCACCTTTCTGAGATTATTTTTCTATCCGAGATCTTGGCCACTAAAGCCTTGGCTGTCTCTTACAGTTATATCATCAAATAGGCGTTTGTTGTTTTAATTTTACCTCATATTTTCCGGTTCTCAGCGGAAGCATTGTTTCGTCACCAGCTGCTCCATCGTGGCTAGAAGTGGGATTCCCTAAATAAGCCATCTTGATCACTGTGGTGGGGTTCGCCTGGCTTAGTGACAAAGGGGGCACGGTTTGGGGGTAGGCCTGTGGTTTAAATTTCGCTTACTGTGTTTGAGATACCTATCCACTGAAAGCTCTTTTCTTTATTGTTGACTCTATTACAGATATGCCCCATCCTCTCCTTCACCTCCCTCCAACTTACCCCTGCCCCTCCTAGGCCTTCATCAAATTATTGTCTATGTACATGGGCTATGCAGTTTTATCATCTATAGTCAGAAAACCAGACCTTTTTTATTAGATGTTTGTGAGGATTAATTGGAAAAATGTGCATGAGTAGTTTATTATAGCAAGCATCGTATAATAAATTTAACAAATGTGATAAAATAATGTGAAACCTTACAACATCTACAAGACTAAATAATACATTTCTGAAATTAGAAATAGCATAACTAGTTTAGTCCCAATGGATTAATATTTACAAACTCATTTGAAGATGTTTCTTTTAAATATTGACTACATTTGAAAAGACTTTTTATGGTGTGTATCTTCACGTTACGACAATAACAAGACTACCAGTGTACCCCCACTCAAGTTAAAAATAGAACATGTTCCTTTGAGTGCTGAATATGTGTGCTCCTTATAAGTATTTTGTTGAGTTTTGCTGGCTTTGGAACTTCATATAATTGGAATGATGTTTATGCATTCCTTTGCAATTTGCTTTGTTCACTTAACATCCAGTCCCTGTGATTCAGCCATGTTGATACTTTGGGGCTGTAGCTCCTTCATTTCCCCTCGCTTTTCAATGCAGTAAGATTGCATTGTCCATATATTACCCACCTATGTATTCTCCTATGAGTGGAAAGGGTACATTTTCTGACCTTTCATGTTGGGCTTTTTTTTAATCTTGGAACTGTATTTGTGTGGGTTGAAGGTGAATTTCTCTAGAGCCCAGGTGTATTGCTGTGTTAGGCACCTGTGGGTCTACACATACCATTTTCAAAGGTATTTCTGGCTTAAGCCTGCTTGAACCACAAGGCAGACTATCTCAGAACACAGACCGGGTTGAGAGCTTCCGTGTGACGATGTCACAGCAGGCTATTTCTTCCCTTCTTCCCCTAGACCAGTGGTCGGCAAACTCACTAGTCAGCAGAGCCAAATATCAACAGTACAACGATTGAAATTTCTTTTGAGAGCCAAATTTTTAAAACTTAAACTATATAGGTCGGTACACTGTTATTAACTTCATTAGGGTACTGCTAAGCTGGCCTTTGCTACAAACATCCTCAATCTGAGGGGTTGACCTCAGCGAATGTACCCCCACTTCATCTAACACCACTTCTTCAAAATAGACACGCCCAGGCCGAAAACCGACTTCGCATGGGCCACGAAGTGTCAATCGCACTGTACATGCACGCCCACAAGTGGTATTTTGTGGAAGAGCCACACTCAAGGAGCCAAAGAGCCACATGTGGCTCGCGAGCCGTGGTTTGCGGACCACTGCCCTAGACCCAATGTGGAGACGTCGAATTTCCTTGTTGTTTCCTGTGGGCATGAGATTCCCCCCGTCCCCCAGTTTGTGTGTGGATTGAGAAGACATTGTAGATTTGGGGGTTCTGGCTAAATACATGGGTTTTCTATTAGACGCCCCACTCTGGGGGAGTTCTGAGCTCCCTCTCCTGTGACAGGTCCATGTCAGAGCTCTTGCTCCCAAGCTGGGTAGGACTGAGTGCTTGCTTAGGCTCTGGTTTCCCTCGTTCACTTCATTTTGGGCATCCTAGGGTCTTTACTTGGTTAGATGTTCACTGCACATGGAGACACATACACACACATAGATAGATAGATACATACATACATACACACATACACACAAGTGCATAGATAGATACATACATATGCACACAAGTGCATATATAGATACATACATACACACATACACACAAGTGCATGGATAGATACATACATATGCACACAAGTGCATATATAGATGGATAGATATATACATATACAAGTATGTAGAATCATACATACATGCATACACACACAAGAGCATAGATAGATAGATAGATAGATAGATAGATAGATAGATAGATAGATAGATAGATAGAGGAACTTTTTCAGGAGAATCTCTTCCTGCAAGCTGTTAGAAACAGAAGTAACTAAGGCATGCTTTACAGGAGATTTTAGGGTTGTCTTTACAACATGGTGACAAGAAGGTCTCATGTTCTGGGTCCGCATCTGACGTCTGCTGCAGTGGTACAGGCTGCACAGCCAAGGGCATGTAGTCATGGCGACAGGGTGAAACAGAAGACTGACTTCCCCCCGAGCGTGGCTGGCACAGAGAATGGACACTTGCTTGGTCATAGTGAATAAATTTATTCTGAATAAAACTAACAAGCAGGTCAGAGACAGAGGGGCTGCTCCCTACCACTTTCTTACCTTGCTCTGTCTCTGGCCAGATTTCCTTCCCAGGCTGGTGCCTTCCTCCTACTTGGAGTGAATTCTAGTGCTTTCTGCCAGCTCACTGTGTGTTCTGTGCCTTTCTCTCTCCTCTGTGACCCCTCCATCTACCTGTGTTGGGCCTGCAAGTACTTCCTTTCTATTGCCTTTGTGTCCCATAAGATAAAATTAACAGAAGTGCTTAGTAGGTGTTTATTTCTCTAATGTTTCCTATGCTTGATAACGAGCATAGGAAAGCTGACTGACAAAGACAGACTACACACACACACACACACACACACACACACACACAAATTTATTGTTCTCCTTGATGCAACAGTCAACATTACAAATTTCTATATGTTTGATTGTGACATAGGTTTTTTCAGGGAGTACCTATAAAAGCTATATATATATCTGCTCCCTAAAATACTCATGTGCTCAGAGTCACTAAAGAGTTTACATGGGGCCTGACCTGGTTCTCTCCTCTAGCCCCTCTTATTTCCTCTGGAATTC
>NW_006297021.1:752725-776419 GCF_000327345.1 Myotis davidii | reverse complement strand
CACAAGTGCATAGATAGATACATATGCACACAAGTGCATATATAGATAGATACATACATACATACACACATACACACAAGTGCATAGATAGATACATACATATGCACACAAAGTGCATACATAGATAGATGCATACATACATACACACATACACACAAGTGCATGGATAGATACATACATATGCACACAAGTGCATATATAGATGGATAGATATATACATATACAAGTATGTAGAATCATACATACATGCATACACACACAAGAGCATAGATAGATAGATAGATAGATAGATAGATAGATAGATAGATAGATAGATAGATAGAGGAACTTTTTCAGGAGAATCTCTTCCTGCAAGCTGTTAGAAACAGAAGTAACTAAGGCATGCTTTACAGGAGATTTTAGGGTTGTCCTTACAACATGGTGACAAGAAGGTCTCATGTCCTGGGTCCGCATCTGACGTCTGCTGCAGTGGTACAGGCTGCACAGCCAAGGGCATGTAGTCATGGTGACAGGGTGAAACAGAAGACTCACTTCCCCCCGAGCATGGCTGGCACAGAGAATGGACAGTTGCTTGGTCATAGTGAATAAATTTATTCTGAATAAAACTAACAAGCAGGTCAGAGACAGAGGGGCTGCTCCCTACCACTTTCTTACCTTGCTCTGTCTCTGGCCAGATTTCCTTCCCAGGCTGGTGCCTTCCTCCTACTTGTGCTTTCTGTCAGCTCACTGTGTGTTCTGTGTTTTTCTCTCTCCTCTGTGACCCCTCCATCTACCTGTGTTGGGCCTGCAAGTACTTCCTTTCTATTGCCTTTGTGTCCCATAAGATAAAATTAACAGAAGTGCTTAGTAGGTGTTTATTTCTCTAATGTTACTTGGGCCTTTGATAATGAGCATAGGAAAGCTGACTGACAAAGATAGACTACACACACACACACATACACACACACAAATTTATTGTTCTCCTTGATGCTACCGTCAACATTACAAATTTCTATATGTTTGATTGTGACATAGGTTTTTTCAGGGAGTACCTATAAAAGCTATATATATATCTGCTCCCTAAAATACTCATGTGCTCAGAGTCACTAAAGAGTTTACATGGGGCCTGACCTGGTTCTCTCCTCTAGCCCCTCTTATTTCCTCTGGAATTCCTACCCTCTGTGTTGAATCTCCTGGAATTATTCCTAATTGTTCTAATTTTTTCTTATTTGTATAGCCTTGCTCTTTTGAAAGACCTCGGAATTCTGGAAGAATTTGCAAGGCTTATCTTTTACTTCACTGATATTTTGCACAGTGTACCTCTTTAGCAGTTTTAAATGAAGTAGTCCAATACTTAACTCAATGTCAACTTTTCTCATTTATCTTTTGTTTCTGGCCCTTTTTGTGGAATTTTTAAATAAATATCTTGTGCAGTACTTGATAAAAAAAAAAGTAATTTATTTTAGCTTTCAAAGTGAATTTTTGCAACTGTTGTGTTTTTCACAGCTGGTCATTTTTCTATGATTCCCATCCTTATAAGTGAATGAAAATTGTCAATAGTAGATGTTTGGTGGACTTTGTTAGAGGATATGTGAGTGTTTGTCTGATAGAACATTTTACATCCAAAACAGCTAAAAGAGTTTGAATTCTTTTGGCTTTATGTACAATATTTTTGCAATTAAAACTCTCATATATATATTCTCTTTGATATAAATATATATATGTATATATTTATATCAAAAAGAATCTTGAAGGAATGGACTTAGAAATATGCACTCAAGTCTCCATTTATGTATGTTATGTATAGGATTGCAAAGCAAAAGTAAAATAAAGCAAAAAACTAGGTATCAATATGATGGGCTGTTTCCATATGCCACTCTTTTAAAAATAATGTTTGAAATATCTTAATGGTTAGATTTTTCCACAAGTACCTCTTTCCACTCTCCTAGATGAATTGGCTGAACTCGCAAAATGCCAAGTCTAAGAAGTCTTTCCAAAGGGAAACCCATTAACGTTAATTTCTAAATATACATGGAAAATGTATCTCAATAATTTTAAATTTCAGCAAGCAGTATAGTATAGTCATTGAGTTTTTACCTCCGTGAGATGTTACTTTAGCTTTCTATTTGTGAATTTTTACAATTCAGTTGTGATGTTTTACTGTGTTATTTTTTTAAGGAAGTGAGATAATTTTCATAACAATGAAAACTGCCTTCTGGAGGGAGTTTCTTAGCGTTTTTAGAAAGTCTCCTAGTCATATCGAAGGGAAACTCTGGTATTTAAAATTTAACTTAACAGTGGGTTTGAAGGTGATGATGTCGGCTCTAGTCACTGGGCGTGGATGGCAGTGGGATGTGCTCACAAGAGCTGGGACCCAGCGAGGGCCAGCCAAGGCTAAATGCATGAAGAAGCCAGTGTGTTTCAGGCGCGGCCCTGTGCTAGTGTGAGTGCAGAAAGGGCGAGAGCTTGGAGATCTCCGGAGAAAAGGAGATTGGCAGCTTGCGTAGGAATAAGGTCTGCTCTTTGATGCCATGCAGGGCAGTGCGTGGACATCCTGAGATGTTTCAGACTTGTAGACGCAAACTACACCTGCTAATAACCAGGGGAGGGCATTTTCCGGGACAGGTTACCCAAAGTGAGGAAAAAGCAGCAAGTCCTGCATGGTGCTTCTTTGGGGAGCTACTCACTCACGTGCATGACATCTGGGTGGCATGGCTGGGGATTGATAGCCACACTAATTCAAGGCTGGTCAGCAAGAGGGGCTCCCAGCTCTGCCTCTGAGGCTGACAGGATGCGCGGGGCCCACCCCCAGAGGGGGTCTGCTGTGGTTGATGCTCGGTCCTGGTGCATCTGAATGTGAACTTACAAATGCGAAGGAAATTTAACTGCTGGGTATTTATTTAGTATTTCAGACCAGCATGACAACCAAAGTGTGGCTTCTTACGGGATGAGGAATAAACCTTAATGAGAAAAGCTTAGTTAAGTTTAGCACCATCCCTTGCTTCGGCAATTCTAATACAATCTAACTGCCCTGTTTCCACTCTTTGTACCCTTCGCATCTGATCTACTCATGGCAGCCAGGGCGTGTTTTTAAAATTGTAAATGAGATAATACCACTCCTCAGTGTCACCCCACCAGTGGTTCCTTCCCATAACAGTTAGACTGAAACCCAGACTCCCCTGCGTGGACTGTAATGTGAGTAAGACCTGTCGCCATCCGGCCCTGAGTGCCTCTGACTCCATCCCACTACCCTGTGCCCTCCCACCTCACCTTTTTGAAAGACTGCACCCCCCCTTTTTGTCTGCCATGTAAACACATTCTTTCCATAGAGCCTGGAATGTTCTCTAGACAAGCATGGCTGGCTCCTTTTCTTGGTGGAAATCCCAGCTTCAATACCAATTGTTATGTTTTCTTTGTTCCCCTTCACTTTTTGCACCCAGCCCCCACGTCCTCCCCGCTGGAAGCTGTCAGTCTGTTCTCTGTGTCTATGAGTCTGTTTCTATTTTATTTGTTAGTTTATTTTGTTCATTAGATTCCACCGATGAGTGAAATCATATGGTCCTTGTCTTTCTCCAACTGTCTTATTCACTTAGCCTAATGCTCTCCAGGTCCATCCATGTTGTTTCAAAAGGTAGGATTGCCTTCTTTTTTATGGCCAACTAGTATTCCACTGTGTACATGTACCACAGCTTTCTCATCCACTCATCTGCTGATGGGCACTCGGGCTGCTTTCAAATCTTGGCTATTGTGAATAACACTGCAGTGAACATAGGGGTGCATATATCCTTTCGAATTGGTGCTCTGGGCTTCTTAGTTTATACCAGTTCTTTAGGGACCTCTCTTCCTTCACCTTCTATTCTCAAGTGGCCACCCAGAGCCTATTGGGAGCCTCAGTTTATTGCCATCCCTGCCTCGTGTTTTTAAATCTATTTATCGCTTTATTTCATAATTGATTCTCTCTCTACTAGAAAGTCGGGGGGCTTTGGGGTGTTTTATTCATAGCTGAACTCCCAGAACCTAATAATGCCTGACATTCAAAAGACATCCATAAGCACTTAGAACACTTCATTAATTAAGAAAATATTATGTTGTATCATTCTCAGAATACTATTATAAATTTAATTCTGCTATTGTCACTTAGCAGGAAAAAAAAATGCAGGATTTGAGAGGTCAGCACCTCGCCCAGGGTGATTCAGTGAGTTCAGTGGCAGAGTCTGACTTTGAACTCGGCTCTGCTGACATTGGAACCTCACCTGTAGTCTTTAACCTGCGCTACAGGACGCCCGGGTGAGCTGCCTTGTTCTAGTAAGTTACACATGAAGACTACATCTACCAAATAGCCTTTGGCACTGGGCATGCAGTTGTCCTACACTAAGTCAGCACAAATTACCTGGCTACATTCTCCATCTGTGTAGTCCAGCACCCTACCGAACAGTGTCAAGCTGGCCACGAAGAGTGCTGTGGCATATTCTCATGGAGAGACAGACTTATGGGTTGGGTACTCATCCTTATGTGACTGTGAATATGTGTATCGATGGCATCATGCTATTTTTGACAACCTTAACTAGGATTGCCGGGGATTTGAAGTAAGGGAGGTGTATTAGTAAGGAAGTGATAAGATGAAATGGGATTGGATAGGGCCCAATAAATGGCTCATTGTCAAGCGAGCTACCGCTGCATCTGGTGTTTCATTCCACCAGGGACCCCTGGGATTCACCCTAGAGGTGAATCCCCAGCTGAGGGGAAGGGGGCAGGGCTGTTTCTATGTGCACACCCTGTCTTGTAAGGCTTTGGCGAGGGCTTGTCTGGGAGCAGCATGCCAGCATGGCCGGCCACAGTGTGCGGAGTGAGCCCTGGTCCTCAGAGCAGGCAGCTAGCTATACATGCAGCTGGACTGGAAGTGATCCATGTAGTGAGGACATGGACACATGGCCCAGGCAGTGACAGGGTCTTCCAAAGTACTCATTTGCATCTGGTCATTTATATGCATTTATGCATGCATATGTCTTTGTGAATTAAGGACCAACAGATGAAACGCAGCTAAGGGCAAACTGTAAAATCTAGGAAGTACTTAGCTGTAATAGTAGAAGTAGATTATACAGGGAATACTCAGTAAATTGGTTGCTTTCTGAATGTATGTGTTGGTATAGTCGGGGTGACAGTCTGTATTTTAGGAATTGTGGGAACACCTAAGTTATTTACTCATGTAGCAGCCCTCTTTAGTACAAAATATCAGCAGGGCCCCTGACAAACGTCCTATAGCTCCCTGTATGTTCATCCACCCCAGGCCCCATTGAGGTAAATACAGTTTTTTTTTATAACTCAGACCTACCTGTGTGGACGGCAGAATAGTGGTCCCTAAAGATGCCTGCGTCCTGTTCCCAGGTTTTGAGAATGTTACCTTACGTGGCAAAGGGGACTTTGCAGATATGGTTGCGGATCTGGAATTGGAAAGATTATTATCCTGGATGGTCTGAGGGGGCCCAGTGTAACCACAGCTCTGATAAGTGGAAGAAAGAGGTGGGAGAGGAAGACTCAGAGCGATGTGGGGTGTTCCCTGGTCGGGTGGCTCAGGGGGTTGGAGCATCATCCCGTGCACCAAAAGGCTGTGGGTTCGATTCCTGGTCAGGGCACACACCAAGGTTGTGGTTCAATCCCTGGTTGGGGTGCGTAGGGAAGGCAGCCAATCGATGTGTCTCTCTCACATAGATGTTTCTCTCTTTCCCCCTTCCGCTCTCTAAAAAGAATAAATATATATTTTTTTAAAAAGTAGAATGATGTGGCATGAAATGACTCCCCTGGCCATTGCTGGCTTTGGAGACAGTGAGGAGATGAGCCAGGGATCGTGGCAGCTTCTGGAAACTGGAAAAGGCAAATGGGTGTTATTTCAGAGCCTTCGGAAAGGAAGACAGCCCTGCCAACACCTTGGCGTTAGCCCAGTGAGGGCACGTGGGACTTCTCCCCTCCAGAATGTAAGCTAATATAGAAATACACTGCATCTAAGTCTGTGGTAACTTACTCCAGCAGCAACAGGGAATGAAGGACTGTAATAAAATGCATGGATCTCACATGAAACACAGAGGTGTCAGGTCACCAGGTAAAAACATGTTGGCCTGTATTTCAAAATCATAGCAGTGGTCACCGTACAAAGACACTATGATACTGTGGACTGGATTCCCTGCAGAAGACATCCCATCCCTGACTTACTTCACTTTAAAACTGGGAGTTTGCACATCTGGTTCCCGCTCACCTTTTCACCCAGCCCCCTTCGACCCTGCCCTCTGGCTGCCAACAGTGCGCCCTCGGGTCTGTGAGCCTGTTTCTGTTTTGTTTTGTTTGTTCACTCATTGTTTGGTTTGTTTTCCAGATTCCGCATACAAGCGAGATCACAGAGTATTTGTTTTTCTGGGTCTGGCTCATGTCACCTATCATCGTGCCCGCTAGGCCCTCCACGTTGTCACACATGACGCGAGTCATTATGCCCTGCACCTGAAATTAATATAATACTGTGTGTCAGCGCTACTTTTTTTTTTAAAAAAAGAGTGAAACAGAAAATCCTAGAAATTTTCCAATCTAAACACATGGTGAGGAACTTTGGAAGGAATTTGGGATTTGGGGAAGCAGAACTGGTCTGGCATCCTGCCTAACGGCTCTCCATTTGATCTCAGTCGCTGCTGAATCTCTCCGCTTTAAGCTCAGCCTCTGCCACGGAGGGGCAACGGGGTTGTCTTGCTCCTTTCAGGAGTTTGTTGTAAGAGTCTATTGAGATAGTCTGAGCGGAAGCACTCTCCAGGCCAGGAGATCGTGCGTGCAGCCTTCATTGGCTTGGTTAGCAAATGGCCTTGCCAAAGCGTGTGTCCCAGGAACCCCGAACTCAAAAGATAGAGGTCAGGCCACATCGTTCTCGCCGGTTGATAGATTTGTCAGCATCTCTGAATCAAAGGAGCAGGTACGTACTGTATTTACAGTGACGAAGCCATCGTTCTGTGTGAGAGGTTGCCTGAGAGTCAACAGGGCCTTGTGCACTTGAACTTGCGTTGTTCTGCCCCTGGCTTAGCGATGCCGTAGGCCCCCACTGAGGCGGGGACACAGTCACTGCAGTGAGCCCTGGAGCTAGGTTCTCTTTCTAGCTCTTCTCAAACCCTGGCAGCAGCGCCTTCCTTCACACCTGTCTCAGCAGAGGCTCTGGGTCCCAGAGCAAACAAGCCCCCTCTGATGACAGGGTCTCCGCTCCGCTGATCAGGGCGAGCTGCCTGCCGGGCAGCTGTGCAGCCCTGGTCCGGGCCCGGAGTCACCGGGGAGGAATCCCCGCTGATCAATCCCAGGAGGCGTGGTTGCCGCTTCTCTCTGAAGCCCTGCAGACCAAGCCTGGGCGGCCAGGTTCTCTCCTGCGGTGCATCACTCTTTCACACCACCCGCTGTTATGCGTTAGTGGTGCTTCTGGTAAAGGTTACACTTTATATTTTTGATGATTCACCAACCTCATGTGTTTTGGGGTGTATGGGACACTGTGTACCTTCTTACTTTGAACTGAGGAACTAGAGGTCTAAGGCATGACATGGGCAGCATAATTCAGTTGCCACTTGACAGTTTCTCAATCTTTGTGATACGAAAGGCAACCACACCCAATAAATCAAGCCCCAAGGAGACTCTGGCCTGGCATCTCTTGGAATATTTGTCAGGTTTAATGTGCCTACAGAGTGTCCCAATACACTTTGCATCAACTCTGATTGTCCAACTACCATAGCCCTGGGCACTCAAGTGATTTATACAAACCAAGTCACTTCTTCAACAGTTAAATCAACTGCAATTAGTATAAGCTTTTGTTCTGTGTTTTTACATTAAGGATGTTTCCATGCGACAATATTAGATTTTTAAGTCCAGTAAACATAACCTTCCCTGTGTTCTAGAACTTTCCAGTTTCTATAAGATGATGATTTTATGGAAAGACATACTATCCAAATGGAAGCTTTTGTTTTAAAAATGAATACATAGATTCTTCCATGGGGCACAAATGAGCCAACACAGAAGATATTAGTGTGGATGTAGATAGATAGATGACGGTAAATGAAAAGTATACAGGTCAGAATTTCAATGCTGGCTACACATACAGGTCTATTTATGTAATATTTTTAGTACATAAATCTGTTCTTTATAAAAAATTAAGCCAGCCAGTGTGGTTCAGTGGTTGAGCATTGAACTATGAACCAAGAGGACACAGTTTGATTCCCTGAGAGGGCAAATGCCTGGTTGCGGGCTCGATCCCCAGCTGGGGGTGTGCAGGAGTCAGCCGATCAATGATTCTCATCATTGATGTTTCTATCTTTCCCTCTCCTTTCTTGGCTGAAATCAATCCTATATAATAAAAGACTAATATGCAAATTGACCGAACAGTGGAATGACCAGCAGCCATGATGCACACTGACCACCAGGGGGCAGATGCTCAATGCAGGAGCTGCCCCCTGGTGGTCAGTGTGCTCCCATAGGGGGAGCGCCACTCAGCTAGAAGCCAGGCTCATGGTTGGTGAGCACAGCGGTGGTGGTGGGAGCCTCCCCCGCCTCCGCAGCAGTGCTAAGGATGTCTTAGGCCCACATCAGGCGGACATCCCCTGAGGGCTCCTATACTGCAGGAGGGCGTGGGCTGGGCTGAGGGACCCTAACCGCCCCCCCCCCCAGTGCACAAATTTCGTGCACTGGGCCTCTAGTAAAAATATATATTTGAAAAAGAATGTAAAGCTAAATATCTACTCTTTACCTTCCTTTTTTTGTATTTATCACTTAAATTTAGAGCATTCTCTTTAACTTTGTTAATTAATGGACCAATAACTTTATACTGCAAACATTTGTTGAATGTCTGCTATTGGCTCCTTGATCATTGAGTTATTCATTTGAATTAATCAGTGTTAATTGAGGCCCTACTATATGTAAAGTACTGTTTAAGGTGCAGTGAAAAAAAAAATTGACCTGAACTTTGGACAAATGTAAAGTTTTTGCTTTTGCTCAAGACATTTTGGGAATATTTACTTCTGAAAATGTCTCCATGGTCTGTAGCAGTTTCTTCTTCTGAATATTCCAAGAGATGCCAAATATTTTAACAGCCAGAGTCCGTTGGAGCCAAGTCTGGTAAATATTTTGAGGATTCCAATTATTAGAGAAGGCTGGTTTTGATTAAAGTGTCTTTGTAGCCATGAAATGATCATTTTGTGTGTTCTTGTGAAAACAGTTTCAGACCTACGGTTTTGGCATGTCCCTGGCCCTGTTCTCAGCCTGAGGACAGTGCCCCCAAGCAACTTCTCAGCAGGGTCATTGCTGCTGGCCGGGGGCTCACGTACATTTGTCTGCACAAGATGAGTAGCCTTGAGGGCCAGCCTCACTGTCCGCAGGCCATGAGCAAATAGTGAGGGCCGCACATCAGTGTGGAAACGACCCAGGCACCCCATCATTTAACTGGTTTTTACCAAACTCTCGTGTCTGTTGCGTGTTGATAAGTTGATCCACAGCGTGGCTTTACATTTTTGAAAATGAGACTCCAGCTACCAGCAGAGGCGCTATTAGGGCCCAGAGCTGACTTCGTGCAGTTCTCCCCGTCATCTGCCCATCGAGTTACAAAATCACAAAACATCGCCTCAAGTTAGCCTGGTATCTGGATTCAAAAGCTTCAACCGATTACTTTGTCTCGCCTTATATTATGTTTTAGGAGATTTCAGACGTTTCCCCCGTGGCTTTAAGCTGTGGTGCATTCCCACCTCTTGCCTGGGTTGAGCATTGGATTCTGTCACGTTAGAAAACTTCTATTCAGCTTATCATCCTCATAACTGATAAACCTTTCATCGGCAACTAGAGAAGGTAGAACAACCTCTGAGCATTTGCAAAACATATTCTGCTCATTTTCTGTTTTCCTTGTCTGCAGCTTATAAAAATTTATAAAGAGATTTTTAAACTCAATTTGGTAATTATGTATAATGGGATCCATGGGTTATTTTAAGAAATAACATATTATGAAATGAATCATGAGGAATTGTGTGATTTTCCAAGGAGAGTTTTAGTGGGTAAAAAGCAAAGTTATCCTTTAAAAGTGTTATAATTAGACTATTTTTTTAATGATGATTCTCTTCAGAACCCTTTTATATCGTTTTGGGGGCCCTTTTTTATCAGGTGAAAAAACATATATTTTCCTTCTTAGGTAATCTTTAATTCTGAGCATCACATTATATGAACACTAAAAGACAAATTATTTTTAGAAACATTGAGTGAAGGCTGTATTTTATTTGAAAACATTTCACATTTAACATTCTGATATTAAACGAACAAATATATAATATTTTTAGAATATTTTCAAACATCTTTATAATAATTCCCTCCTTTAACAAAACATTTTTCTGAATTTCATGGTAGTTTACATTTCCTCTTTAATGCTGCTCTACATTTTAGTTTGGGTTGTTTATTAGATAATGTGAGTAAATGGGGGGCCTGTTAATATCTCCACTCATGTTTGTAAGTAGTGCATGTTTGTATAACCATTTAAAATTCAGATGCGGATACATAAGATATTTGTTTAAGGATAGTGTTTTAAAAATAATTATCATTCGTTAAACTAGACGGATTCTTACTTTTAAATGCATCCTCGAGAATAAAATGGGTTATGCTTCACCGTGTACCCCACTGGTAAATATTTAGTCTGTAGTTTCTATCTCTCTGTGTTTAACTAAGAATTGTTTCTAATTTGGTGAACAGTACCGTATTTAGAAACATGAGAAACATTGGAGCAATTATGAAATGCTTATTTTTTTAAAAAAAGAAACATTTTAAAAATCACAAAAGATATTCTCACTGACATGATGATAGAGTCTTTCATTCCTCGTATGTGTACAAATTTAACTTCAGACACACAGAGAGAGGATTGAAGGGGAGAGGGTCGGGGACCCGGCTGGAGAAGGGGAGGAAGAGGAAGCACAGATTGGCAGTTAGAAAGCAGTCCTGAGGGTGTGAAGTGCAGCACAGGGAATACAGTCAGTAAGATGGCCATAACGATGTGTGGTGCCAGGTGGGTCCGAGAATTATCGGAGGGAATCACTTCATACGCTATGTAGGCATCTATCCACTAGGCTGCACACCTGAAACCAATGCAAAATAATATTGAAAGGAAACAATAATTGAAAAATAAAAGTAATAATAAATGCATGCTTTTCTTGGAGCCTCGGGGAAGATATTTTCATGCCTATGAAGTATTCATTATGTCCACCAGGAGTTGTACTGAATTCTGTGCATACATTATCTCTTAGAAACATCACAGGACTGTATGAGGCAGGTGGGTTTATTATACCTTCTTTACAGTAGAATCAATCGCAGCACGAAGAGACTAAGTAATGTGCATGCCACTGAGTTTTTACCTTGGAGGCCAGATCTACAAACTACACTCTCGCCTTCTATATTGAGTGCATAGGCAGACGAGGAGTTATGTAATGTTACAAATCAAGAGAAAGCAGCACGCAGTGTGGTCACCATATAATGAAATACGGGTGAACCTTAACAAATAATGACATCCAGAGCTATCATCGTCCAAAGCAAGCAGCCTTTTATTTTTGTGTGAGTGATTTCGGTGCAAATTATTCCCATATTTCCCTTCTTATTCAAGAAATAATTTTCAGGCCTGGAGCCCTGACAGAATTCTCTGCTTACAAAAATTAAGGCATGAGTTTCCATGGAGATGGACGATGGTCCAAGGTGGAGCTGATGCCTTTTTTTCTAGCAGGAAACCATGGACATGAATCCACATGTGAATGAGCAGGTCCATCTATCTCATTTGAGGCCAATTAGTTTCCAAAGCCTTTGCTATTTCAGACATTGTAGGAGGTATTTAAATGAGCCAGTTTCCATCAGATAGATCTCAGAAGACTATGAGAAAGGATTTTAAGTACCTCATTGAAACAGTTCCCTAGTCCTTTCCAAAGGTGATGCTGACCGTGTGGAACCTGTCTGCAGCAGTGAGCGTGCTGCTGCGTGGCCAGTGTCCCCTCACACTGGTGGGTCAGCCTTAGGTCCTCTAAGGTTAAACCTGGCAGTGTTCAGCTCAGCGTGTCACCCTTCAGCCTGCATCCGTTCAGCAGAGCCAAACCTGGCAGCAGTTCTCAACCTGTGGGTCGCGACCCCTTTGGCGGTCGAATGACCCTTTCACAGGGGTCATTCTGCATATCAGGCCATCCTGCATATCAGATACTTACATCGTGATTCCTAACAGTAGCAAAATTATAGTTATGAGGTAGCAACGAAAATAACTTTATGGTTGGGGGTTACCACTACAGGAAGAACTGTATTTAAAGGGCCAGAAGTTCTTTCCTGTTCTGTAACATGTAAAAAATAGAACTGGGTCAACTGTGAGTTAGAAGACTATCTTTTTACATACAAAAATGGACAAAAGTTATTCTGAACAGTCAAACTTTAAGTTGTTGAAATAAAAACATACTCAAACACTGTTCTTGCCGTGGTAACGTAACAAGACTGCAAAGCCATCTTACGTTACACCTAAGGGAGGTACCGGATGGTATGTATCATATACCATTAAATATGGATAAAAATGCTACATACAAGAAAGTCTGAGCAGTATCTGAAGGGAAGGAAAGAACAGGAGACGTTTTCATTTGTACCTGAAAGAGCATGAATATGTAATTTGTAATGAATATGTATCTATGCATACAGACAGGCATATTCATTCTAAACGTTTTCTTTTCAAATACTTTTGCTTTTCGGTTTCTCCCACTTGGCTTTCACAATTTTTTACAAATTCCTTTCACGCAGTTTTCCCAAAAGCAGTTAGCTAATGCTGCCTTCACATGAGGCTTTGTAACCCATCGAGGTAGTTGACTTTAGTTTGAAAAAATATAAACATTATGTTTGTTTTAGAAATTCTTGTGTATAGCCCTCAAGCTTGTTTACAGTCTCCATGTCCACACACACAACAGTCTCTCACACAGAAGAGGACCCGTTGACTCATGATGATGGAAACTGCCACTTCCTGAAAGAGTGAATAATCAAGGGCCTCGATATGAAATTCAAAATATGACTTAAACGACCAAAGAAAAATTCAAGCGGAAATGACTGTGTAAACACAGCCTCGAGCAAGGGGAATCATTTTGATGGATGAGAAGAGGAATGAAGTCATTAGCGGAGAGAGAGACAGAGATTGCTCGTATCTGGTAGTACACACACCGTGCAATTTATAGAGATGTATTCTGGAAATATACAATTGAAATGTATGTGCTCTTATTAAACAATTTATTGGGGAATAAATTTTTTTAAATCCTCACCCAAGGATATTTTTCCATTGATTTTTAGGGAGAGTGGAAGAGAGAGGGAAAGACAGAGAAATATCAATGTGAGTGAAACACATCAATTGGTTGCCTCTTACCAGGGCCCCAACCAGGGCCCAGGCCAGGGAGGAGCCTGCAACCGAGGTACATGCCCTTCTCTGGAATTGAACCTGGGACCCTTTGGTCTGCAGGCCAACCAATGCTCTATCCACTGAGCCAAACTGGCTAGAGCAATAAATTTAATTTAAAAATAAAAGAGATTGCATCATCTTAAAATAAAATAAAGAAGCTAGTTACACATGTGGACAGTGAGAATTGTTTGCCACAGATGCATGTTGGGAATGGGGAGATAAGTTGTTTAAAGAGTCCGGTCTTAATTATGGAAGATGTCAAAATTTTCCTACTATAGTGCAGTTACACATGTGAAAATATTTGGTTATGCATGTCAACCAAATTATTGAATTGTTGAAGATTAGATCATGTGTAATTAAATGATACATGAGAATAGTTAACAGTATAATAGTATTACAGGGTTGCTGATGGCAAAGCTGTCCCACCACAGCCTTTCCTGCCCTTAAGTTCTGGGTTCCAGGGACAACCTTTTTCTAGTCATTTAATGGTCACTTTTTGTAATTACCCTCATATTATAATTTTGGTACTTTCTTGACTTTCTTACATTTAGATTTAATCCATTGGCTTATTGTTGTAGGAAACAAGGATCCGGCCTGTATCCCTTCTCTTATCCCTCCTTTTATTGTCCTACCCGCACCTACTCATTCTTCTCTACCTCCTCTCAGTCCGAATACACACTTCTCCACCCTTCACCTTAAGGGAGGTATGGCACACCTAAATTTGTGGGTAAATATGTATTTGTTATTTATTTTATCACGAGGCTCTATTATTTACTCTTGAGTAACTTCTTTTTTTAATACAAGTTTTTTTCAGGAGTTATTTGGAACTAACTTTTACTTTTATTTGCGTGTCCCTACCACAAATATTTCCCAGACATTCCAAAATAAGCATAAACTGTTATTTTGTACCTGATAAGAGGTTCGGGCCAAGGAGGGTCCGTGACAGTCCAGTAAGGCCCTGCGTCCTGCAGACACAGGCATGCACCCAGGAAGGCGACTCTCCAGGGCCCGGACTTCAGATTGCGGAGTCTGAGGAAGAGGTGGGAGCCAGGGCTCTCCCTCACAGAGCTCGCAGCCCTGTGCAGCTCTTGTGGAGGAGCTGGAGGTGTACTGTTTCACTTGCAAGGGAGCGGTCTTTCCTTTTCACACCCCAAACTATTGCTCCAGAATATAGTTCTGAGGCCAATGCTTTCATGCACCATGCCTTACAGAAAGGAAGTAAAATGCAAGTACATGTTTAAAATTGTTTCACTTAAAACACAAAATGCAGGGGATCTTCATTAATTCCATGTTAATTTGTCTTGGCAGGAATAATCACTTCTTTTGTTACTTTCCATGAGGCCTTCCTTCCTTCCTTCCTTCCTTCCTTCCTTCCTTCCTTCCTCCCTTCCTTCCTCCCTCCTTCCTTCTTTCTATCCTTCCTTCTTTCCTGTCTTTCTTGCATTCTATTTTCTTTAAAGATAGGATTTTAAAATCTTTTTTTAAAAGCTGACTATCCATATCTTTATTGTGAAAATAAAATGGAGAAAAATTTTCAGATTAAAGAGATGTGAGTTTTCTATGTTTACAATATCTGCTATTGACTTCACCTAGTCAAAGAGTTTAAATATTAATACGATAAAATAGCTAGTTAAAATGCAAGTATTATACTGTCTCTTAGAATGTTATTTTTAAAAAGAAAATTGTGTCTATTTCCTTATTTCTTGATTCAGACTAAACAGGGAACAGCTTCTTAAAGGAAACCTTAGTTGCCTTAAGAAAACAAGCACATCATTATCAATAGTTACTTTTTGGCAATTTTAATCAAATTTGAGTGAAATTACCTTTAACTTTTTTCTTCTTCTCATGTTTCCCTTTGGTTTTAGGAAAGTGTTCTTTCTAGAGTTATTCCATGACATGGAAAATGACAGGATACTGTGGCTCCCCCTTCTGCGCTCAGCTTTATCCCTTCAGCTTAGCGGGGCCAGACCTGCCATAGAACAGCATACAGAAGGCAGCAAAGCGGGCCTGTGGGGAGTGAGCTGGAGTCAGTAAGTTGGTGTGTGCAGTGCCCAAATGGCATGAAAAGAAAGCCAGGGGAGCGGCTAAAACAGAGCAGGAGGCTGAGGTCCCCAGGGCGGAGTGGCTAGAAAGGCAGGGAGTCCTGGCGTTTCCGTGGGAACTTCACCACCACGTGTTGTGCAGGACAACATGATTCTCCCAGAGGGCTGACAGCCTCGGAGACCCCGGGCCCTGTGAGTGCTGGCGGGATGCTGTGGGCTGGAGCCACACCATCTGAAGCCACTGAGCAGATTCCATGGGAAAGTGGCACCATTGAGCGAGTGTCCCCCCAAATCCTCTGTCCCATGGAGGGTCAGAGGGCCCCCGAGAAGACAGGGTGTGAAGGGGATGCAGTGAATGAGGCCGGAGGTGGCAAAGGCTCCAGCCAGGTTAGGGGTGCACCTGGAGACAACGGCTGTATTTTCGAGGTGAGATCCTCAGCATGTGTTGGTGGATCTTCTTTAGAAACGAAGTAAAAGGGGTGGAATTCCCAGAGCTTTAGTTAACGAAGCAGGACGAGCTGAGGAGGTGATGGATCTGGAGAGGAAGTTCGTGAATCCCAGTTCGGATGTGTTAGCAACGGGACCTTGAGGACTAACCCAGTTCCTTGGAGGAGAAGGCGGCCTGGATGTGCGAGCTGGAGTGTCAGTCCTCAGATGCAGCCCCTCCTTGCAAAGGGAATGATGACGGTCCCCTGAAGGGGCACAGGAAGGATGTGAGGGTGACGATTTCTGGCCACTGAGAGCTCCAACATGAGGACTCTGCAAAGGAAAGTCGGCAAAGGTTACTGAGTATGCGGCCACTCTAGAGAAAGCAGAAAGTGTGGTGCCGGGGACAGAGAGCCCCTGGCTGTGATGCAGTGACAGGAAGGTGGTCACAGGACAGAAGGAAGGGCGGTGGGGCCAAGAGTAGCTTCCAGGGGACTTGTGAGACCTGGTTCTCCTGGAACAGTGGACACAAAGTTCCAGAGTGCGGACAAGCGACTGGGGCATGAGGAACGGCAGATACAGAGAGTGCCCCAGACCACGAAGCTACGGAGGGGCAGAGATGGTGGCGCTCAGGAGGGGTGTGGGCTCACATGTTCGTATTTTTTAATTTGAGAGAACAGCAGGTCTGTATGCTAATAGGAATACTAAAATTGGGGTAGGGAGAGAGAGGGAGGGAGAGGGAGAAGGAGAGGGAGAGAGAGAGAAGGGATAAGTAAAAGAGTCCAGCTGGTGTGGATCAGTTCTTGAGTGTTGACCTATGAACAGGGAGGTCACGGTTTGAATCCTGGTCAGGGCACATGCCCAGGTTGTGGGGTCGATCCCCAGTGTGGGGTGTGCAGGAGGCAGCTGATCAATGACTCTCATCATTGATGTCTCTCTCTCTCTCTCTCTCTCTCTCTCTCTCCCTCCCCCTCCCCACTCTCCCCTTTCCTCTCTGAAATCAATAAAAATATATTTTAAAAAAGAATAAGGTAAAGTATTAGCGAGTTTCTCTACACAGAACAGAAAGGACACAGCCCCTATGGAGTTTCCAGGTTTGGAGAGGATGAGAGGAAGTATTTTACTAGTTTTCCCTGAGGGAGGAAGACAGATTGGGAGAGTGTGTGTGTATAAGTGAGTTGCCCTCCAACATCTTCTATTTTCTTCATGGCGGATGAGTCAGGTTTATCCAGCGAATGCAGAGATGAGGGATGGAGGACGGAGATGATGTGAAATCAGCGAGGGAACATATTGGCATAGAGCAAATGAACTGGCAGAGAACAACGTTAAAGAAAAACCATCCTGATACTTGGTAAAATGCCAAAGGAAGTCTGCTCTTTGGGCCTTTGTCTGGTTGAGCAGAGTTGTTCCTAAAGTAAACAGTTAGGGGTCCAGGGTCAGGGGTTTGAGGAGGGAGTGTCTGTGCTTTCCCCAAAGCTAGCAAGCAATTCTGCCCCAAGAAACACTTGCCAATTCCTTGTGGTGGGTCAGATAAGGTGCTAACCTTTCATCGTTCTCTAGTTTACTTGTTTACTGAGTGTAAACAAGTATCCTTGTTTATAGAGTTATTCCAATAGCCGCAGGATACTCCATAATTCAACACACACACACACACACACACACACACACACCCCTCCCAGACTGCACTTGTGTTCCAAAATCAGTAACATATACAACCAGTACATGAATTTAAAATAAAAGCACATATAGGATTTATGCTTTTGCTAACTTTGAAATAAATTCTGTAATAGGTGTTAATTATAAAGAGAAAGCTTACAGCTCAAGGGCTAGTAAAAATACAAACTGGAATTTTTGTGTTTCAGACAACAGTACTTCTGGTTAAATAATTCAACTTTGTTTTTTTACTCAACATAGTTTCATAGCAACAAGTTACAATTCCACTTCTTGCCCCTTTAATACATAACCTGGAATCTTTTAGACACAAGTGCATCTGGAATTAATTGCAATACACCAAACAGGTATGCCTGAAAACTCACACATTCCATGGAAAGAACAACTTTAAGAATCTTGTAATTAATATTCTCCATCCTCAAAATAAATTTATATAATTTCTAACCTGTAAACTCAATGGAAGGAGAGACCTTGTTTACAACCAGGATGCCTCGGACAGTCTGACATAGGAATCCTTCAGTAAATGTCATAAAGTCATAAAAATGTCCCTCCTTTGCTATTTATTTAAATTAAATTATCAGAGACAGGTGAATTCTTAGTGTACCAGCTTTCTTCCTACGTGTTTTACAAGTATTAACACAGTAGCTTTATAAGATATATTTTATTATCTACATTTTATAGGCTTGAGGTTTTAATATCATTATCTACACTTATTAAAAATTTAGCATAAAAAAAATCTCTGGGCTACTTACCTACCTTATTTCAGAGTAACTCATGTAACTGTTACAGCAGTCTTCATATTTCTTTTTTCTTTTATAATTCTATTTTTATTGATTTCAGAGAAGAGGGGAGAGGGAGAGAGAGATAGAAACATCAATGATGAGAGAGAATCATTGATCGGCTGCCTTCTGCATGCCCCCTACTGGGGATCGAGCCCACAACCTGAGCATGTGCCCTTGACCGGAATCGAACCCGGGACCCTTCAGTCCATAGGCCGATGCTCTATCCACTGAAGCAAACCAGCTATGGCGCAATCTTCATATTCCACATGGGGATATGATCCTCGAAGGTCACACTCATAGCAAGTGGAGAAGCTGAGATTCAAACACCCGATCTCATGCCCTTAGCATTGTGTTCTACCGTACATATGTGACTCTCCAAAACATGATCTCCACTAGAAAACTCAGAGTTCAATTAGTCATTTTATCAGCAACATATCTCTGTGTATGCATTGTGTGATTTTAAGTAACATGTACATATGATAGGTTAAAATGAGGTTTTAAGAGAATAAGAGTTAATATTAAAGTATGCTTTGAGAATTGAGAATTGAATCTTTTATGTAGTTTAGTGAATATCCCTTAACATAATTATTGTCCATATGTTTACTGCTATTGACACACTATACTGCTTTCCTTGAGTGCCTAATACTAGTATATGCAGACACTGGCAATGTATTTGACTTTTGTTATTCAATGTCATTGAGAACCTCAAATGTGTTGACAAAACCATTATTGAAATTACTCTTAGAAGAGGAAGGAAATGAAATTGCAATTAATTTTTGTCCATCAGTGATAAAATTTGGGTTATCAGAGGTATAAACTAAATAAGATACTTAATCTCAAGATTAATTATTAAGCTGTTGTAGTGTGGTTCTGGTAGAGGGTAGACAAAAGAAAACCAATGGTACAAGTCCAAAAGCCCAGCATGAATAGTCACGTGATTCACGGCAAAGGGACTTTGCAGCACTCTGGGGAAAGTGCGGGCTTCTCAATGCACAGACCTGTGTCAATTACATATGAGAACAAACAGAATCTTTACCTCTATCTCACACTACACTCAGAAATCAATTCTAAGTTAGTTGTGGGTCCAAATGTGAAAAGTAAAATAATAAAAATTCTAGAAAATAATAACATAGGACAACATTTTTATGACTTTTTTCATAGGTAAAGATTTCTAAAAGAATCTACCAAAAGCACTAACCATAAAGAAAATCCAGACATCATTTATATCTGAACTTTAATTCATCAAAATACACCATAGAGAGTAATAATATGGGTTTCATAGTGGAAGAATATGTTGGCAATAGTCACACCCAACAAAGAACATACATGTACATTAAGAGCTCTTACAAACCAGTAACAAATAAGACAACCAACAGAAATGAATAGCACACTTTTAATTGGCATTTCTTTAAGGGCGACAACCAAGGTCCATGTAACACAAAAGTGCTCAATATCAGCAGTCATGCAAGGACTACACACTGGGGTCACAGTGGGATACTGCCATATTTCTGTCAGAATAGCTAAAATTAAAAACCGACACTCCTAGTTGTTGGCAAAGAGAGGGAGTGAGGAAACTTTTATGAACAACTCTAGGGAGTGTAAATTGGTACAATTACTTTGCAAAAATGGTTTGGCCGTATGTGTAAAGGTAAATATATGCATACTTCAGGAACCACAATTCTGTTTCTACTTATATACCCACCCCGGAATGTATACTCCTTCCATCAAAAGCCATGTAGAGGCTCCCTCAGCGGCAGGGCTCCCAGCAGCAGTTCTGTGGACACGCGGGCCTGGGCCACGCTGTTTCCCTGGGGCCTCCTGTGCACGGGAGGCCGAGCAGCTTCCTTGGTCTACACACTGGGGCCCGGGGCATCCCCCTGCAGTCTGGAAGCAAACATGTCTGCAGACAGCGCCCAGTGACGCTGGGGGTCAGGGCAGGGGGCGGTGTGTGTGTATGTGTGGGGGGGGCAGTCATGCCCGCAGAGCCCACTCTCAGAGATGCACGTTGGAATATTTGGGTAATCCACTTTGGTTCCCTGGCATTTCCTTCGTAGGCAGTAAATGTGCTTGTTATTCTTGGCTTCACCTACCTGGTGCTGTTTTAGCAATCATTTCTGGGGAAAAAGTGGGAATTAACATTTCTGAGATCATTTTGCCCTTCTGCAAGGAACGGAAGTCAATTCCATAGAGAAACGAGAGGCAAGCGAGTGGCTTTCAGTGTCCAGGGCAAGAAGTCAGTGTGTATAGAATCTCATTGTCCATTGCGTTGAATAGGCAGATATGACCAGTTATCTACTTTGGCATTAAATTAGAAACTTATCTAAAACAATAACATAATTGAAAATGAATATTTAAAATATTTTCTAAGAGTCTACTAAACTCAGACTTGGATTAAATAATTTTGATTTTCTTTTAGTTAATTCATATATGTGATAAATTTAAAAAGTGACTTTTATTTTTAAAAATAAATAATTTATGCTGGTAATTCACTCTTTATTATGGCATTATTTTCAGCATTTACAATGTAACATTTCAGAGGATTAGGCAAAATTAAATTAAAATTTAAAACTTCAAAGTTCCAACCAAACATGTCCAACATTAAACTGAAATTTGTCTCTGCCTCCAGGGTTCTCTGTCTGAGGCACATCAGGTGGGGGTAGTTATGGATGATGGGTGCCCTGTGGGCACAAGAGTCCTGCCCTGACACCGTCACTGAAACAGTAGGTAAAATGGTTTGCTGGGGTTCTGCAAACATTCACACGCTTCTATTCCTTAGGAGAACACTCATTGGGCTTCCCATATTCCTGTATGATTCTCTACCAAAGGGTCATTTTAATATTTAATTTTATCACAGTGTATTGGATGATTTTTCAAATCCAAAATCCTCTCCATTCTGCTACTGAGCCCAAATTTTGTTTTAAAAGGGTATTTTTAAGTAATTAGGGTATTCTTATTAAATGTGCAAATTTGCCCAGCAAGGACTGTTAGCGGAAGGAGACAGAACAACCACAGCTCATCTGTCATGCAGCCACCGTGGTTGAGCAAGAAGGATGAACAGCGAGCCCGTTGACATTTCAGGGGAAGAAGAACTCAGCCACCGCCGATTCTAATAATGGCCCTGACCCTCTTTCCAAAGAAAGAGAAACTGATGGTCATGTAGCTCTTGGCCTTGACCGCTGCCTTATGATACATTGATTCCTCCTGATGATTTGTTTTTCTTAGGACAAAGAGATGACGGAGATGATGAATAATATGAAAAATATTTCCTTTTGAAACCCTTGAGTCTATTACGCTAAATGAGATAAATCAGTCAGAAAAAGACAAGAATCATATGATTCCACTCGTATGTGGGATATAAAACTGAAACTCAGAGAGACAGATAACTAACTGTATGGTGGGTACCAGAGGGAAGGGGGTGGGGGTTGGAAAGGTTAAAGGAGGACACACATATGGTGACAGAAGATGATTTGACTTTGGGTGGTGGGCAGACAATACAATATACAGATCATGTACCATAGAAATGTACAGCTGAAACCTATATGACCCTATTAGCCAATGGTACCCCAATAAATTTAAAAAATAAAATAATTACACACAAAATCTTTTAGTACATTTCCTATCTTATAAAACTGATAATTTGACCAAGTAATCATCCTTTTTCTTCATTTTATGAGATTACTCATAACAGTATATATTTTTTAAATATAAAATATTACTTAAGCCAGACTTCTAAAGATAATGTATGTGCATTTTAAGAAAATTATAAATGTCACTTATTTCCTTTTTGAACATTAAGTTATTTCCTCCCTCTTCCCCCAAACATAGATTTATTGGACAACTAGCCAGATTTGCCCATGGCCCTTTTTGGCCACTTTGTGAAAATGAAGTAGTGTGACCAAACCTTTCTTCAGTGGACTCTTGCCTATTCTTTGAGTTCTGATTATGAGTATTTGGCAAGAGTATATGCTTTTAAGTGAGAGGAAATTTTCCTTAATTCAACCATGTGCATTTCCCCATGCATTGTCCCCATCATAAAACTATTAAATGAGTGTGAAATTGACATACGGCATATCCATGAACTTGATTGTTGTTTAAAGGGGCTGTTGATGTCGGACTAATCCCACCGCTGACTACAAAATTTCTAATACTCGTCTATAGCAAATGTCTGTCTGAATTATCACAAAACCTCCGAGGAGAGGCAAAGGTCATTATTGTAGACCCTGAACAAAGTGGATTTGAACTGTGCAGGTCCGCTTATACACAGATGTTTTTCAACAAATGCCTGTCCTGTTATCAGTCTGCGGTGTGCATTGTTCTGTGCCATTTCATAGTCAACTGGAGCATCCACAGAGTGTGGTGTCTGCTGGAGGGGGCCCGGACCAATTTCCCATGGACACTGAGGGAAAACTAACTTTTAGGGGAGTCAGAAGTTATACGTGGATTTTCGACTACACGGTGGTGGGTGTTCCTGACCCCCTTCCATGCTGTCAAGGGTCCACTGTATTCCCATTTTACAGAGTGAAATGGTGTTCAAAGAAATGAAACCTAATGTTACTCAATTAAATAAGGTGTATAGCCAAGATGGAAAACTGGGTCTTTTGACAAGTACTAGTAAAGCTTATTTTTCTTCCACACAAAAGTATAATAACTAAAGTCTAGTAGGAATAAGTAAATTAATTGCTCAGTATCAAGCTATTTTTAAGCCTTTTGTCTGTGATAGCTTTCACCAATGATTGTTATGAGTTAAACTAGCGACCCAGTGCATGGATTCGTGCACATTGAAAGGAAATTAATTAGAAGGTGGCCAGCAGGGCGGGACTGGGTGAGATGGACCGGACACACCCTGGAGCCAACCTCCTGCAGTCCCTCCCCAGCCAGCCACACCTGGGGTGGCACCGTGGCTTGAAAGGCATCTGTGGTGTGAGCGGGGTCCCTCCGGCAGGTGCATTCCCTCGGCCTGGCCTGCGGGGATCGGTTTCACCGGCTCTCCAACATCCCCTGAGAGGTCCCAGAGTGCAAGAGGGCACTCTGCAAAGTTGCTGTCATACAGGGTGTGGAACACAAACCCAGTGTGCAGTAACCAGATTTGGGGCTGACAGTGCCCCAGCAACAACATAACCCATGGCCATGAAGGTGGAATCGTGTGACCATGCGAGGAATCGGGCTCCCTCCTCTCTGGTTTCAGGGTGCATCACCCAAGAACCGCCGATGTCAAGTCACTGCAGCTTGGCAGCTCCTGCATTGAGCGTCTGCCCCCTGGTGGTCAATGTGCATCATAGCGACTGGTCAGATGGAGGGACATCTAGCATATTAGCTTTTCATATATAGATTAGCCTTTTATGTATATAGATAGCAC
>NW_006297021.1:750336-752509 GCF_000327345.1 Myotis davidii | reverse complement strand
CAGGAATCCCCACTTTGAGGTTTGGTGAAGAAGGAAACTTCATTCAGTGCAAACCAGCTCCACTGTGAGGCAGGGCCAGGTGGCCCTGTGGCCAGGCCACTCCCAGCGGGACAGCTCTGCTCTGGAATGGTCTGCTGTGCTCTGCTCTGGCCCGTGCTGGGCTGCTCCGCTCTGCATCTGATCTCTCTTCCGTGTTTCAGCTCAGCCAGGGACATGCAGGCTTCAGTCTTCCATGGAAAGGGAAAGTGCGCTCTTAGAGCCTGAGGGGAGCTGGCCTCTATGGACAAAAGTCCCTGCCCCAGGTCCCTCTATGGCAGTGATGGCAAACCTTTTGAGCTGGCGTGTCAGCATTTTGAAAAACCCTAACTTAGCTTTGGTGCCGTGTCACATATAGAAATTTTTTGATATTTGCAACCATAGTAAAACAAAGACTTATATTTTTGACATTTATTTTATATATTTAAATGCCATTTAACAAAGAAAAATCAACCAAAAAAATGAGTTCACGTGTCACCTCTGACAGGTGTGTCATAGGTTCGCCGTCACTGCTCTATGGTCTGTCCTCATGCAAATGAGGACTCCAAATCCTTGATGTTTGATTGGTCCAAAAGGTACTATCCTGATTGGTCAGAATAGAGCCACTGTGTTTGGTCAGACCTGCACAGCTTCTATTGGTTGGTGGAAATAGGATCCCAGGAACTCCTGTGTAAGGGCTGGCTCAGCAGGCAGGAACACAGTGCAGGCAGGCAGTTGAGTGCCGGCTTCTCCCTGAAGTGTGGTTTGTGTGAGAGGCCCCTGGGCAGAAATGGCTGCTAGGCTCTGATTTTTAGAATTTGAGCCCAGTTAGCCACCCCACCAGGAGCCCTTCTTAGTAGGTGTCTTTTTTCTCAGGGTTCACAGAAAATACTACATAATGAATATTATGTGTATACATATACTGTGTATAAACTGGGTATTCTACGTTTGCATAGAATATACTCTTATCATGTCTAAATTATAAATCTCTATCATTATTTCATACTCTCCTGGCATTACTTTCTGTGCTAATTTCTTTTTATTCTACACATTATTTAATCAATTCTTTATTATTATCTGTATAGATTTTTAAATTCACTATTATAAACAGCCTCATGACAAATTTGTACATACTAGTATATCTGGCATAATATACTAGTCTATTATAACTAGTATAATATAACTATAATTACATTATAATTTCTGTTGGATAGAAAATTTAATCCCAAAGTGAATTTGCTGTCTAAAATGGAGCTTGTTTTAAGCCCCTTTGACTTGAAATAGCACATTTTTCTTGAGCTGTACAAATTTATATACTCACCATGATTGGAAGGAATTTTGCTTTTCTCCACTTTTGCCATCACTGTATATATATATCTTATATTTAGTCTTTGTGAATATTCAGTTCAAGTTCTTTTCCCACTTCGTACTGAAGTGCCTGTTTATTCTTTCTCATTAACATGTTCTTGCGATATTTTAAGATTATTAGTCCTTGCTCATCTTTCATGTGTATAGCAAATGGTTTTCCAACTTTACTGTTTGTCTTTTGCGTACAGTGTTTTCTACCATACAGATAGTTTATATTTTACTATTATATTCACCCTTAGAGAGGCCTTTTTTCTGCCTAAGAATATAAATATGTACAATAACCTTTATTTTCTATAGTATTTTCCCATTTTTTAATATTGTATTTTATTGTGAATTGTATGCTTATTATGCTTATTTTTTTCTCCTGTTGATCTATTGGATATCTTAATGTTTTAATATGTGTGTGTGTGTGTGTGTGTGTGTGTATGCAAATTGTTCCCTCTGAAGTTCAACCAGAGACTGGGAGTTTGATCGCTCGCTATGTCGTGAGCTGACCACAAGGAGGCGGTGCAGAATGAAGGAAGGCCCTGGTCAGCAGCCAGCAGCTAGAGATATATATATATACACACATATATATATAGTTATTTCCCATTTATAGATTTTAAAGTACAAACCTTATTTGCCTTAAAACTTCAACTGACACTTCATTGGAAGCCCCTCTCCACCACCACCCTTTCTTAGTATTCGGTACGCGTCTTTCCTATGCTGTAGAACATGGGTGGTTATAGTGCGCCTGCTCTTGGTAGAGCGAACACTCATGCCTGTTTCATGTGAGGTTCTTGTGGTCAAC
>NW_006297021.1:747410-750268 GCF_000327345.1 Myotis davidii | reverse complement strand
AAGAGAACCCAGGGACCCACCAAGCACACAGGGCCATGCGTGCAAGGGCGAGGCAAGCAGACAGAGAGAGGCCAGCCCTCTGTGACATGGCCCTTTAGGGCCACAGATACTTCCATGCACTTCAATAAGGCTTTTCTTCAGCAGCAGTCCCTTTTGATTCTGAAACATTTTTGATTCTTGCATTTTTTATTCTTGTCATATTTGAGATTTCCTGAGACACGTGTTTCATAAACATTTAACTAGGAAACTGTGTGATGGTATGTTGTCAGCTTCCTTGAAGCTAAGAGCTTTTCTCCACCCCCATCCTCCATGTAGTCAATGGAATGAAATGTAGTATAGCTGTATGGTATATCAAGAATCATCACATATATTCCAGAAGGTAATGGAGAAATACCAATATGCTCATAATGTAATATTTTATTATGCTCAATTCACACAATAAAGGGAGAAAGGGAAACCCCAAAATTCATAGCCAATTTTATTATGTTGTTGGAAGGGACACATTTCATACTCCACTGCTGAGGAGGCTCTGTATTGAATAGGAAACCTACATTAGATTATGTTTCTCAAAATGTTGTATAAAGATTACCTACATCAGAATATCTTGGATAATTAAAAACAGTGGTGAAAAGTCTTTCAATTAGATAATATGTTGATATTTTAAAGCAAATTTCTTAATGTTCTTCTTCAAAAATTAGAAAGACAAAACTATTACTAGTTAGAATGTAGTTTCTTCATCCAAGATGTGCGACTGGGGGATGTGGGAGGCAGTTACCTGCATTGTTAACAGATGCGATGCCCAGTGTCCGAAGTATTCTATACCTAGACGCTAAAACTGGAATAATCAAGGCAATATAAAATAAACATTTCATGTTGTATTTCACTTTGTAGACAAAGTTAATGTACCAGTTTCCATAATTTCAAAGTATAATTTAGAAAAAAAAATGTATTTTTACATTAACTATTTGGTTGTACTATAGAATACTCCACTTAATTGGATGTACTAATGTAGACAGTTACCTATCTATAAGCAGAATTAATGCTTTCTGGTCTCTTCCGTGTCTTTTTCATGCCAGACTAAATCTCAATGATTAATTTTTTAACAGATGCGATGCCCAGTGTCCGAAGTATTCTATACCTAGACGCTAAAACTGGAATAATCAAGGCAATATAAAATAAACATTTCATGTTGTATTTCACTTTGCAGACAAAGTTAATGTACCAGTTTCCATAATTTCAAAGTATAATTTAGAAAAAAATGTATTTTTACATTAACTATTTGGTTGTACTATAGAATACTCCACTTAATTGGATGTACTAATGTAGACAGTTACCTATCTATAAGCAGAATTAATGCTTTCTGGTCTCTTCCGTGTCTTTTTCATGCCAGACTAAATCTCAATGATTAATTTTTTTGAAATACTGGCGCGTCGGCCAATATGTAAACCTTACTGTGATGATGATGTCGAAATCCCATCCTACATGTGATTATTGATGCTAAAAGGGCTTCTGTAAGACTGATTTCAAGCGTCCTGCTTAATTGCATTTTATCGGGGCCGATAATTAAAAATGAAGCAAAGCATGAGAGAGGATTTCAGTTTAATTTGATTTATGTTGGAAGTGAACACGACCTTGACTGAATTTCCAAACTTTTGAGTTACCCATTTATGTAAAAGAACTGTCAGTAAAACCAGCTCCTGCAGAGATTATTTTAAACATTATCCCACACGCCTTTTGTCGGAAAACCCCAGTATATATTTTATATTTTCACAGGGAGATGTAACTTCATGTTTATGGTGCTATTGATGCAAATGAAAAGGATGACTATGTTACCAGGGAAAGTTGTCTCCTCCAGGGGCCAGGCATCCCATTGGAATGTGGATCCAGCCTGCATGCTGTGAAACCCACAGGTTTCCAGTGCGTCCGTTTCCACAGCCCTCACTCCGATGGGCGACTGATCGTGTGTGTTTCCCCGACAGGCCTACGCGGGCACAGACCTGGAGGAGCAGCTGCGGGCGGTGTCCAGCGTGGACGAGCTCATGAGTGTGCTGTACCCGGAATACTGGAAAATGTACAAGTGCCAGCTACGGAAGGGAGGCTGGCAGCAAAGCCCAGGCCAGCCCGGCGGCGATCCGAGGACAGAAGACACTGTAAAATTTGCCGCCGCGCATTATAACGCGGAGATCTTGAAAAGTAAGTACGGGGAAGAAGAGACACAAGAGGGTCCCATAGCAACACGGGAGGGTGGCCAGCCTGTGCCTTGAATTGTAGCACCGGGACCGCCGAATGTTTTTAGGGCCAAGAGTAAAGGCAGTTTTCCAAAGGCACGTTTTTAGGACTTCACTGTGAGTGCTGAGGCTGATTTCTTGAAATAGAGGAGAGTGTATGCCTACCACACACTTGAATTTTTAAATATTAGGTGATATCTCATTGCAGAATCTTAAAACATAAGGATATTTTACACAGCCTGTGAGTGTAACCACGCAAACATTCTGTAGCTTACAAAATCATTGCACACGCATTTTCTTTCTGGTTTGGAGTTAGAAGTGTTTGATTCCTAACTCATTCCAGCTCACCTTGTCAAGTGCCACTTGTTGGCCTGTGGTCTCACGGTCACTGGCTTCAGAGAGGGACTTCGCGGAAGCCCCCGAGGGGCCCCGCAGAGAGAGTCACCAAAATCACCATGCTGCACAGCAGGGCGTAGTGTCAATGGGGGCATTGCTTTTCACAAGTAGTTCCCTTCAGTTACTGGATATTAATTCCTGTAAAGGTTTGAGATTGCAAAGCATTTTCAGAACAAACCCAACCAAACAAAATGGCTTCATGGTTGAGTCATGAATCGTGTATGTACTCTTTCC
>NW_006297021.1:744737-747226 GCF_000327345.1 Myotis davidii | reverse complement strand
CTTGTATGTAATTTTTCCCCAAAGAATATGATTTTAAGAGAAATGCGGGGAAATGAGCTAGGACATTGGAGACGTACACGCTTTGTAACACAGCATTTAAAGAGTCAATGGGGCTCAAAGCAAAACGTGAAGTCACTGCAGGTGGAACTCTAAGAGAGAGCACTTTGCTGAGGAAACAGAGTTCAGGATCCATGTTCCCAGTTGCAAATACCCTTATATTTCAAGTAGCTGCCACCATGGCACTGCCGCAAATGGCCACACAGCCTGCCTGACCGTCATTGTTGAAGGGAGTCCCACACGATAGCCATCATCTCATTGACATCTCAGCTTAAAGGAGGAACCCAGCATTTCCTATTTGCTCAGAGCCCAGGGAGGCCGTGCATGTCACAGCAGATGAGCGTGGCTACCTCTGCAGACCCTGGGAACATCGATATAGCAAATGTTCGTTTTCTTACTAAAAGCAGACATCCGTGCTGTGGAGTATCGGTGTCATTTTAAGGAAGCACATCTACCTTAGCTGGTGACATGGCTGTAGAAATTGGTTCTTTTAGAAAATATCCTTTGCTGCTGTTTCACATGGTACTGTGTTCCAGCTCACAGGGCAGTGTGGGCACCGTCAGTGATTTCTGTAAAGTTACCTATGAAACTTGAGTCTTAAAATCTGAGATCAAATGTAAGTGGCTCCCCGCTGCTGGGGGCGCTCCCCTTGTGGCTCTGTGTAACCTCTGGCCTTCCCTATGACTCGCAGGTATTGATAATGAGTGGAGAAAGACTCAATGCATGCCACGTGAGGTGTGTGTAGATGTGGGGAAGGAGTTTGGAGCAGCCACAAACACCTTCTTTAAACCTCCATGTGTGTCCGTCTACAGATGTGGGGGCTGCTGCAACAGCGAGGGGCTTCAGTGCATGAACACCAGCACGGGCTACCTCAGCAAGACGGTAGGTGTCCCCGCCTCCGCTCCCGCCCCATAAAGCGACCTAGTGCCATGCAGAGTGGCCTGTCTTTTCTTGGGGGGATAACGTGAAGCTTTCAATATTTTGTGGTTTCGATGAGCATTTCACAAAGTAAGTGATGTTTTATGAACTCACGCAGTGGGATCAAATAAGTGAAGAAAATAAATATGCACATGAATGTGTGTGAACATATACTCATGTCCACACACATGCACACTTGCACACTCACATACATACACATGTGTGCACACATATGCGTATACATATACAAACACTCACATACACACACGTTAATCTTGGAGGATAAAAATTTTCATTTGACAATGAGTTACTTTTAAATCCTTTAGTAAGTGTTGAAACTAAAAACCTTTTCTATCAAATAGAAATACTTATGCCAGTAGGATAGTCTCCAAAAAAGTTACTTTAAAAAAAGATATTAATATTAAAATTTTGCTGGTTTTATAGTCAGCCAAACTCAATGAAAGCATTTTTTAGCCTTCTGAGACTCTTGGGGGAAAAAGTTATTTTTTAAAAAAGAAAAGAAATATGGGTGTTGTAGGAATTAAAAGAAGTTTGTGGAATACATTTGCTAGTGTATATTTTTAAATAATTCAGTTGAGCAATATGATATATGTCCTAGGTTATACTGTTCATTATTATGGTGTTTTGTTTAAATCAAATAGCACTGTGGCAGATCTTTCAAAGGTATTGATATCCTAATTGCATTTTCCAAATATTGAAGGGTCATGTTTCTTTTGGCAATGGAATGACCTGGGATAGACTCAAAGATGAATTTTGAACATCTATTCCATCAAATCTGTCTATTCAGAGCTCATTAATCATCATTTTATAAAGGACTTGTTAGATTTAATTGTTAGATGAAATTTCACTTTCAAAGTGCTCATATTGTAAAGATGTAGAGTTGAATAATAATCATTGTAGTGTTGGGATCTCTTGTTTTGTTCACTTATTTCTTTAAATTCCCATTTTGTTTTTAATTCTTTATTGTTGAAAGTTTTACATAAATTTGTGTTTTATTGTTAATTTATTTTCTTGGTGAAAATCAGTTGCCAACTGACAATATCCAAAACTACTTTTTATTACTAATTTCTTCCATAAATTTTATTTTGCCTTGCTAATACAAAACAAATATTTTAAAATGAATTTTCTTTTAAAAACGTCTCAACTTCTCTATCATACAATTTATTAAATAGGACTTTCATATTTAAATTAAATACTACTTTCATATTTAAATATTTTGAAATATGTCTTCTTTAGATATGGATGCCCACATGTTTTGTATACTAGTTCCTGAGACAAGCTTTTTCTCCCAAAACCAAACTCATCCCAAACACTACCACCACCATACAAAGCACCCTGATCTTCTAGCTTACTTCTCTCCTCATGTGACATCATTTCTAGTCAAAAACATAGGGTCCTTTTGGAGATCTTCATCATAACAAATCCAGTCCATCACCAAGTCAGATGTTAATTCCATCCCTCAAGTGTCTTGAACCCCCATATCCACCACCACC
>NW_006297021.1:743796-744696 GCF_000327345.1 Myotis davidii | reverse complement strand
AACTAATGAAATAGCATTCTCTCTGCTCTTCCTGCCTGTTTCCCCTTTCCCGATCCTTTCTTTACATTGGCCCAAAGTGTGGCATTTTAAAAATTGCACATTTGATGTGGGCAGTCTCAGGCATACAGGCCTCTCAGGGACCTCCCACGGTGCTTGGAGTAAGCCCCAAATCTTTGCCTCAGCCTCAAATGTCTGCCTGTGCTGCCTTTGCAGCGGCATCGGCCCCTGGACCTCACGTTCTGTCTCCCAATGCTCTAGGCTTTTTTCAGTTTCTGGGAACCCTCACTGCCCCAGAGCCTTTGCACATACCTTTAGATTATCCTGGCCTTCCAGTACCCCCCTGGCTACGGGACCAGTTCTTCAGGTCTCAACTCAAGTTTGATGTGGAACAAGGAAGTCCTCCTGGGAGATTTTTCTGATCCAGCATTTCTTTTAATTGTCTTATAGTTTCTCATACTTTTCTTTGAAACACTTACTATAGCTTGTAATCCTATAGTTATAATAATATAGTCACCATTAGTTGATTAATATCTATCTCCTTCACCATGGCAAAAGCGAGTTTGTTTTGTTCACTAGCGACCTGAGTGCCTACCACAGATTTAGTGAACAACCCCTTTAGAATCACATAAAAGCTATGGATCCTTCAGCAGGGAAACAATAATGAAGATACGGATACATCCACAGCATTTACCCCCAGTTTCCGCACACACTCTCAGTTTCAGGAAGTTGGTTCTCTGATACCTACACATTTGTGTTGAGCCAGATTTTCAAATTACTGCCTTCAAGATTAATCATAATAGAATAGCTGATTAACTCACCTGGGTAACCTTTAATGAACTGATCCCTTTGCCTAACTAAAGTGTATGCTCTACATTTTAGCTCAATTTTTTAAACATAGCT
>NW_006297021.1:731640-743097 GCF_000327345.1 Myotis davidii | reverse complement strand
GGAATTGACCAGTGACCTCCTGGTTCATAGGTTGATGCTCAGCCACTGAGCCACACCAGCTGGGCTGGCATGACCATCTTTTAGATTTGCAGATTTTTTGAATTAAAAATTTTAGGTTGGCTGAAAACAAGGTACTGGGTCCTCAGGGTTCTTCCCTAAGCTACCTTCTTTTCTGATTCCGCACACACACCTTTGGTTTCCTCAGCTATGCTTTCTCTTCCGGTGACTCCTCCCCAGTTTTTATCCCCAGGTCATGGTCTCCTGGTTTCATACTTAACCATGGGCTGTCCCTCAGGAGGGTCAGAGTCAATCTGTGTCACACTGAGGTTGTGACCTATATATTCTCCCCTCCCACCTCGCCCTCACAATTAAACAAGCAAGTAAATAAACCTTCTTTTTCCAGTAACGTCTGTCTCAGTAAATGACACTGTTCATCTAGCTGGCCATTCCTTTCACTAAAAAGCTAATCAAATATTCCTGCTAAATCTACCTTCTAACATCTCTAGAATCACACCCTATACCTTTATTCTGCCGATCCCACTCTGGCAAAGGCCACATTCATCAATCACCTAGACCAGTGGTCGGCAAACTGCGGCTCGTGAGCCACATGCGGCTCTTTGGCCCCTTGAGTGTGGCTCTTCCACAAAATACCAACTTCTGCACATGGGCCACAAAGTTTCAATCGCACTGTACGTGCGCGCCTGCCTGTGGTATTTTGTGGAAGAGCCACACTCAAGGAGCCAAAGAGCCGCATGTGGCTTGAGAGATGCAGTTTGCCAACCACTGACCTAGACCATTACACCTGGGCCAGCTTAATAACTGGTCTCAAACCCCCACTCTTTCTTCCCTCAAATCCATTTGCCACATGTTAACAGTGAGATTTTTCTTTTCTAAATGATGTATCAGATACCACTCAACTCTTCAGGAACATTGCATTCAGCTGGTGCATTGATAAGCTGCTCTTTTCTGATTGGATGGCTCAGCTAGCATCAGTTCTGATTGGTTGGTGCAAACATTCTAAGTTGTTAAATATTTTGAATGGCACTCACTCTTCTGTAGGTTAAATCCTTAAACATGGTTTACAGGGCCCTTCATGATCTGGCTGCTACCTAAATCTATAGCCTCAATTGTCACTGCCTTTTCCCCAAAGACTACTTTCCACCAGCACCCAAATGCTTTGATGCCTTAAATCATATCAGCATCTCTGACCTCTAAGTCATTACACCTCTGTGCCCTGTGTTCGAAACATGCCTCCTCACACCATTCCCATATCCCTCTTATCTAGCTAATTGCTCCTCATCCTGAGACCTAAGACCACATGTCACTTCCAGGCCTGTGATAGCCTCTTTTTGCCCATATTTTAGCATCACTACCTTACCTATCTCTCATATGGTTTATTCCCTAGGCTCTCAACTCTGTGAAAGCAAAGCTTGTGTTTGGTTATTACCCCAGGGCAAAGTGCAGTCGTTGGCACATAGTAAACACTTGACACTAAATCGAATGAATAAATAGAAGGGAACAGATTTGGGGTCCAAGTGAGAGTCTTGAGCATGCTGATTTTGAAGAATCTGAGTGGTATTTAGATGGAGGTATCAGGAAAAGACTGGGCATGTCATTCTAGAATTCTCCGGCAGTGATTGGATCGTCAGCTGCAGATTTGGGAGGAAACATCATGTTGATAAACGTTGTTGGAAGCCCTGGTGTAGTTGGTAGTAAGTGAATTCCTGGACCAGGAGAGAAGAGGGAAAGCCAGTATTCATCATTGACCGCCCACCATCTCTTTCTTTGACTTTGTAATTTCCTGTGCTTCTCCTGCGTAAAGAATCCCTCAGTTTTGTGTTTTTTTTATTATAGTGAAAGGGGTAGTTTTATTTTGTATTTAATTGACCAGGTGTGGTGAAGCACCCACAATGTGTGGACCTGAACTAAAGGAGCTTATCGTTTAGCAGGAAAATCAACAGTTATCAAGTGATGGAAAGTAGGCTCAGTGTTGGAAAGAGAAGTGCAGTGGTTTGTGCAAATGCGTATCCAGGAGGTTTACAGGCCACGGGAGAGCCAGGCATGGAGCCCCTGAGGGCAGTGTGTTCATCTGCTTTTCACGTTTTACTGAGATTGCAGCTTGTAAAAGCTTGCACTCAAGTCACACCTTCTCCTGAGTTTATTTTATATTTTCAATGCCGTATAAATGGGAGCATGCGATGATTTCTTTCAAACATAAAAGCCAGTTTCCTACTGCTCTAATTTCTGAAGGAGAAAAAAAAAAGAGGTTTTGTTTTGTTAAAGGAGTTCCAGACACATCATTTAGCAATAAAAGTCACCAATTGGAATCCCATAAATTGTAAGGACAATGTACTGTAAGTCATGTAAAACCCACGTGTTCTGTGGAAACTTCATAGAGATTCTTTTATGGGGCTGGATGCAGGCATGTTATCAGATGTGTGAGGAAGCCTGGTTAGCTGCAAAGTAAAACCATATGCACGACGCATTCCAGGGATCTAATCCGATAGCAGCTGCTCAGACCTCCCTGCTCAGGTCTGAGGGCCTTCGGAAACGGAAGTCGATTGGATGGGTTTTTGACCTCCCTCATGAACATATGCTTTCAGTGGATTGTCTTATGAGAGGTTGTATATTTAAGAGATGTAACCAAAAAGCAGAAAGTGAATTTTGCAGAACATCAATCATTTGATGACTGAAGTAGCAGTAGAAGAAAGTCATCTGCTTTTGAGCCAAACATTTGAATTAAAAAGCTATTTAAATATATATTTTTCCTGAAGATGACAATGGAAAAGGACTTCTGGGGTCACGGGGTTTCCATGGAAACTGGAGCCTCTTTGCCCTGTTCATTAGTGTCCATGGAGGAAGGCGGCTCCACCGGGAGCAGGTCTCCAGCTCATTCTGAACGACTCCAGCAGTATTCGTTCAAATTCCATGTTGCCATCTCCTAAAGAAATGACTACTTTCTTTTCTAATTCTGTGATAAAGAGACAATAAAGGCAGGTGTGTTCACAAAACCATTCCAGGTCATATTTGAATTACACTGGGCATTTCATAAAACGTTCTTTTACCGCAATATTTTTTAAACCCAAGAAAAATGTGCAACTCTGGAATGAAACCCATAGGTGCCCGTTTGTGCTGCAAACAGAGATAATTCTTCCATTAATGAAACAGAACTCTGTGGCAGCCTGGAAAATTAGCTTATTGCATTCATATGTATGCAACGAGTGGAATGTGATTGGTTTTGAATTTTTAGCTAATTCATCTTTGGCATATACAGTTGTTGGAAATCAGGTTTGATCCAGATGTGGAGAAAGAACTCTCCACCTACACCAATACCAGTTCTCAGAAGTGTCTTTAGGAATAGCAGTTGCCTGAAGGAAAAAAAAAATTAATGCATCTATTAAAAGTCCACTATTTTTTCAACTCAAGGTACCGATCATGTCCACAAATTCTACTCAGTGTTTCTAAACCTCCTGGGTGGGTTTTTGTTATAATGGTAGCTCTGTGCATACATTTCATGTATAGCAATATATTAAAGTGAATGCAGAACCAGATGTTGCTCTGTTAGGGTCTGCTATCCCGTGTTCTCCCCAAACTCAATTGAAGGTCCGTAAACATTGTTGGAAGCCCTGGTAGGGTTGGTACTAAGTGAATTCCTGGACCAGGAGAGAAGAGGGAAAGCTGGTATGTGGTTGGTATGCTCAGTGGAAGTACTTAGAATAAACCCTCAATTTTCACCTTCTTCCATTTTTAGGGATTATTTCTTTAAATGTTATAGAGTGTTTTCCTCTGACTTTACAGTTATTAATCATATTCTTCAGGGACTGCCGATGTTTCCATAATTAATGGACGAAGGTGGGAATGTTTACATTAAGTACAGTAGTGAGATATTCTGCTCTGAGGGGAAACTGGCTCTATTTGGGGTGTAAAGAGGTTGTAGGGGAAGGCATTTTTCTGTTTCCTACTTGTATGCACACAGACATTCCTTTAGACTTTGGTTAATCCAGGACTTTTTCAGCAAGGAAGTCCTACACCTTGTTCTTGAATAGCTTGCCAGATAAGTAGGGTTAGGAACTGTTGCTTTACAACGGTTGCTATGCTGGGTAAACAAGCTATTGTTTCAAAAAGTGGCTTGATATGAAGTTCATTCTTGTTGGTGAGAATTGACTATTAAACATTCTTATTAAAAAATTCCAGTTGATAGCAGTGGGGAGTCTCTCAGTTGGAAATGATCGCCACTTCCTTTTTATTGCAGTTTTACAGCTTATACTATTGTATTTCCCCCAATTTCCAGCCTTGTTTAAATGCCCCCTGGATATAAGTTCTTTTGATCGTCTTTAAAATGAGCAACTCTTTCAATAGGCATATACTGATAGACAGCCTGAGTCTCCATGGTGACTTTCATTAGTACTGGAACCCTAAGTTAATTGCAAGTTTATATCTTACTGTTCAAGAACAATTCACTTCACAGCATAAAACTGTCTTAGGAAAATCATCATGCTCAAAATATCAAATTATGATTGTCACCATCATCCATCAGTATCGACTAAGTGCCCATATATACATAGAATTATTAGCTAATGCTGAACCTAATACACGAACCTTGCATTCTATGAGCATAAATCTAAAATAGAAAACACTCCTGTGTACACATTGAAGCACAAAATAGTCTGACAATAGTATAAGGATTCTTATTTTATTAAAATATAAAGGATCCATTATTGCCTCAAACACTCCAGTGTATGATGAGAACTGACTCTTTCGAGAGTAAATTACAGGTCCTGCGTTGATTCAGACCTTCATATAATGGCCAGCATGCATTTCCATAAGACAGGTAAACTGAGGTTCTTGCTCACTAACAGCATTTGTGGTAAACGAGTTGATATTTTGATCATTCCAACATAGAATCATAACATATGTAAAGTTTCCTCTAGTTCACTCCCATTGTTTGTTGGGCTTCTTAAGAATTACATGGAGGCAAGACTTGTAGACTGATAGCTGTTCGCTTGACAGTCCAGTAAGGCACCTGGCACTTGGCATCTTCTAGGTTCTCAATAAACAGTTATTAAAAACGAAACAAGGAACAATTTTAAAGAGAAACTTAATAATGTGTAATCCCTCTACCAAAGATTCAGCTCAATCTTGAAGAAGAATGGGGAGGATGAGGGGAAATCAAACAGCCCAACAATGAAATCACCACTGTATTATCCCTATTTTACAGAGAAATGGAGGCTCAGGGCAGTTGGGCAGTTTTTCCAAGGCCCAGGAGCCAAACTGCAAGTGCAGGCTCTGCCTACCGCCTGCCTGCCCTTGAGGTGATGCTTTTGGTTGTTCATGCCTCCCTAGTGGAAAAGGGAAGCTTCCAGGTATTTTAAAAGGGCACTGATTTTTTTTAGGATCGGGACCTGTGAGTTTATAATGTGATTCTAATTATTAATATTTTTAGTTCAAAAAAGTTTACATTTTTAAGTACCTATTATCTGACTAGGGAAAAAGGTATATGGACATTCTTAGTAACATGGGATTACATAGAGCTATATGAAATTCACAACTTGTTCTGTAAAGAAAACAAATTACTGTACTTATTAGAAAGGTAGTAGAAATAGTGGATCATTTTACATGAGAAAATGTCTATCAATGTATGCACCATAAGAGTAGCGGGGAATAAAATTGGAAGAGGGAAGAGGCGCCTTCTCTGTACACCAGCCCGCGGAGGTCAAATTAGCTAAATCACCCGTGGCACACTCTCAGCTGTTCCCATTTTTTCTGAAATTGATAAATGAATAAAACTCGATGAGTAAGACTTTTTCTCCTTTTTCTATTGGTCAGAGACATCCTTCTCTGGACCCTTATGTGTTTCCCACACTGGGACACTCAGGTAGAGAGTTGAACTACTGGAGAAACTCAGGTCAACATTTGAAGGTAGAAGAAGTGTTTCAAGAAAATATTTTTTTCTAACTTTAATTTTTGACCTATTTATTCCTTTTGATGAAAATAACTAATTCCAGCTGGCCAGTTGCCTACTTAGACTCAAACAAGAGGAATGAAACATCAATAATTACATTTTTTTCTGTTGTTTAAATAGCTAAACTATAAGTAGATTTTTCTCCCAAGCTGTCCTGTAATTTGAAGGCATAAGATTTCTTCAAGTTTAAGAAAAAAATAAAAAAACAAACTTCTCTAAACAGTGACTTTTTTTTACTGCCTCCTTACCTGTCCCTTTCTCCTCGAAGTAGTGGGTTTGCCAAAGGCCTCTTCCGCTCTTTGAAAGTGTAGAGCCAGTCTTATTTTTCCAAGAAGATGCTTTCTTCCTGGGCATTTAACTGGTCTTCATCTCTCTGGAACATTCTTCACTGCCCCAGTTCCTGAATACACACTTGGTGCCTTTGGGCGGGTCCTAACTGTGGACCTTACCCCCTGGGAGTGGCTGAAGTGGCCTGAGATCGCTGATAATGGTCGCTGAGCTCTTTTTGGGGGAGGCACGTGGGGTGGGGTCTGAAGTGGCCACCATCACTGAGAGCAGGAAGCGTGCCCCTGAGGTCCAGGGGTGGGAAAACCTCCTTAACTCTTCCGCAATAAAACAAACTTCTCTAAACAGTGACTTTTTCCCTGTCTGGGTGTGATCTGTGCCCATTCCTCTTGAGGCACTTGTCCTGCCTTGTGTCACTTGAGACGATGACAGATCCTGCAAGAATTCCATGCACTCTGTCAGGGAAAGTGTCCCTTGTGGCCAGAGCCATCTGAGCCCCTTTCCTCCAGTCCTGTGGGGCCCCTCTTGTCTCTCCATCCCTATTGCTGCTCCTGTCCTCACGCCCTGCCCTGCCACAGCCCTTAGAGCCACTCTGGTGCCCAGCTGTCCCTGCTCCCTCCTGACGTCCTTGATTTCTTTCCCAGAGACACTGGAGCCTGTGACCACACACGCCTTTGTGAAGCCCTCCTCTCATTCTGTGCCTTCCCTGGACTTAACACCCCGCCTGGTGTTCTACCTGTCACACCTCTTCCCAGGCTAGGGAACGCCTCACCTGCCTCTGTTCACCCTGAAGTGTTCCTTCCCCAGCTTTCTGTTACTAGACACTTTTTGATCTTATCAGGTCATCGTATCGATGCCCAGACTTCAATTCCAATGTTAATATGGTTGATTTTTCAATGGCTCTCCAAGCGCCAGGCACAGACATCTACCTGCCTACTAGACGTACAATCGAGGCTTTTGCGAGCTGACCTGCACACCTCTCTCCTGTTCCCACTGTTGCGAGCTTCAAGTCCTTTGTAAAAATTACATATGCACCTTATTAAAATGGCTTCGTTTCTAAGCCACTTCATATTGCCTTTGTCACTCTGGTTATTAAGGTAGGGTCCGCAAATGTCATGCAAGTAGAAAAACTGTAGCATTTGTAGACACTGCAGAATTATCTTTCCTTATATAGTTACACATAGCACAAAGGGTTTCTGCCAGTGTGACATGTCACCTAATCAAAGGTTTCAGCCCAACTGCATACACCCATGTCTCTTAGAGAAGAAACCGGTCAAAACCATCATGCGGGGACACGTTGAGGCCCTATGTTGGAATTATCGATGGAGAATGGACAGTATTCTGGGGAATATCTAGAAGCCTGAGAACACATGCAAATAACTAAACACCCACATCTATACAGCACTCAGTACATCGAGCACATTCATGTTTCAGCCTATATAATTTCATAACAGTCTCATGAAGTAATGGGTCAATATCATCTTCATTTTACTGGTTTTTAAAGAAACAAATAGCTTTGAAAAGTTAGATGGCATTTCCAAGTTCACACAACTCACAAGTGCGGTCGCTAATAAAAGTATCCTGTCTGGGTGTGATCTGTGCCCATTCCTCTTGAGGCACTTATCCTAAGAAAATAGCTGCAATTGGAAATGAATGCATTTCAAGTGAAGAAAATATGCATCTTATAATTGAGATATCTCTGCATTTCATTCTTCAAAAGCCCTTTTTACACATCTCTCCGTAGTATGAACAAAAGGGCAACTAATTCTGCTCCCTCGACCTTTTCGATGATCTTCAACTGTTGGTATGAAATCGCAGCGAGGCGCCAAATCACGAGGCTCTGGAGTATGTCATGCTCTTCACGCTGCCCAGATTGCCATAAAAGTCCCACACCACACGTGGTTCCCTGCAGTTGAGTTACTTTGCGTTGATCTTATCGAGCAGACAATGGACAGGGTTTTACTTTGCCATTGGTACTGAAGATCATCTAGATTCTCAGAGCCTTAGGAATTTAAATCTGCTTGGCTTTACTTAATGTTTCAAAGCACTATTTCGGTAGAAGGAAGAGAACTGGAGTTCTCCACAGACAAGGCGTTCTGAAGGAGACTTAGTCAAGCTAAATGTCGAGATCTAACCCACAGTCACGTAAATTGCTCTCCCTTTCTCTAAGATTATATTTTCCCTGATACCTTTGTCAAAACAGCAGAAACAGAGCTTTAGCTGTTAAATCATGAATGTGTTTTTTTTTTTCTTTTAAACATAGTGAGTTTATAAGAGATCTCAATACAGGTAAAACTACCCTGAGGTAGAAATTTGATTTGGAATGAAAACCAGCTTTTCATCTATGTGTTTTTTGTCTGTGTATTCAGTTTATATACAATAGGACTTAACCAAACGTTTTGAGGTGGCCAATAGCTTTGCTCTTACATCACAGTGAAATGTACATTGGTGCCCCTTTCTTACTCTTTAAAACAATCTAGGTCTCCCAGCCCAGATGGCTCAGTGGTTGAGCATCGTTGACCCATGAACCAGGAGGTCATGGTTCGATTCTTGGTCAGGGCACATGCCCTCTCCCTTCCTCTCTGGAATCAATTAATATATATAATAATTTAGGTCTCTGAAACCGTTCTTCTCCTTGAACACATTGGTCTATTACATCTCTGCTCTATAATCATTAGTTGATTATCAAAATCCTAATATGCTTTGTAACAGTGACATGAGGTAAGCATAGGACCTATTGATTAATTGACAAAGGATATTGATGCTCTGCCTATGTTATGCAGCTCTCTACCTGTTCATGAAGAGTTCATCTCACTCTTTGTGGACTCCAACATTTACCATAACATGCTGTACGGCATCTATATAATTGTCTCTCTTTTTGTCCCTCCTTTGTAGTTGTTTGAAATTACAGTGCCTCTCTCTCAAGGCCCCAAACCAGTCACAGTCAGTTTTGCTAATCACACTTCCTGCCGGTGCATGTCCAAGCTGGATGTTTACAGACAAGTCCACTCGATCATTAGACGCTCCCTGCCAGCAGCCCTGCCACAGTGAGTATGAATCAAGTTTTCGTTCTCTGCCTCCTCTTCTACGGGAAAACTGTGTTCGAGTAAATAGTTTATTAAAAGCCGTTTTGTGGAGTTTTCTATAGCATTCTTTGCATGGAAATACAAAAGAAGGCAAACGGAATAGTGTGCCCGGAAAATGAAATTAAGCTGAAACAGGGAAGCCCACTCGATAGACACAGTAGCTCACAAAACCAAAGAAGTATTTCTGTGGAATCACACACATCCCGCTCATATCCAACTAGCAGTCATTTAGATCCAGCACCCAGAAAGTTAGGTGGGCCAGCTCATAAACGGTGTCCAAGCCCAAAACAGGTCTTAATGAGATTTTGGTCCAAAACAAAAAAATAAATGATCTTTTGTCTATGAGCATCCAGTTGCTTTTCTTCACTCTCAATTATTTCTTCTCCATATACCTCTTCATATTTCTATTTCAGCAAGAATTGAATATTGATTAATTACTTGAAAAAATTTTCTCTCACTCTTACTTCAAAACAACATTGAAACTGACACGTGTTACTCAGATTCCCTCCCCACCCTGCTTTTTTGGTTTGGTAAGTGCTAGCATATGCGTCCTGTGATCAGACAGAAGGACCCGGATGGAGTGTCAAGCACTGACCCCCACCCCCAGGAGGGTGTAAGGAGCCATTAAGCAATGCCGCCGGAGATATGGCAGCGCCTGTTTCTGCCCCAAACAAGGATGCGGCTCTTCGTGCGTTAGGACATACGGAGTGTGCATCTGAACAAAACCGCAAGTCCAGCATGTGTACACAAGTATGCACAAATTGATGGGCAAAGTGTGTATTACTTTTGAAAAGAAACCAGGCATGCATTTTGGGGGATTGGCCATAAATGTGATGCGCCGGTGGCAGGTTCCCCACCGGATCTCTCTGCTCCTGTCCTCTGAGAGGCAGCTAGGGGCCTTATCTTCCCAGGGACTTTAGGGAAAACAAGAGGAGGGACTAGCTGGAGTGACAGAGACCTGTCCTATGTGGCCTGAGAAAGAAGAGGCCTCTGGGCCCTGGGAGTACCGTCGTGCCGATGCCGGCAGACACCACTCCTGGAGCTGCTGGAGCTGGGAGTCCATCCTCGCGGCTCTGACAGTCTGTGCGCCTGCCTCCCTGGGCTGCTCATCCATTCCCAGCGCTTCAGTCATCATCTCTGTGAGGAGGGTACAAATTACAGTTCAAGTCCTGATCGTACCACTGACTTAAAATATTTTATCTAAATCTATCTTATATTGCTGTGTTTATAATTCTGTGAGCTCCTGTTTTCTTGTAGCAGATATGTCTCCAGTTCCTGGATCGTGTGACAGGTAAGCTTTAAAGGCCCCATGTCATTCATTGGACCAGGAACCGGCAGCAACTTTTAGAGGCTCAAGACCTGAGCTCAGGTTTTTCCCCTCCAGTCTGGCATCCTTCCTTCTGGTCCCACTGCTCACACGTCTGCGCCTCACCAAGTCCGACTCTCTGATCACCACCCTCACTTCCTGCTCTGCATCTCGTTTCCGTTCTGGCCTGGTCCTTTCTCTGCTGCCTTCCCGACGCCTCATCCCCTCCTCAGATTCAGGGGAAGACCTTTCTGCTGCACCCATCTCCTCCAAACACCGCGGCCGCCTTTGCTTCTTGCAGACCCGCAGCGGTGACTGCATTTACTTAGCCCTCGCCTGCCTGGTTTCTAGGGTCTGTACGTGAGGCAAGGACTGGACTGTGAGAGGCAGGTTTGTACCCTCCGTAGTATCCAGCTAACAACACTGAAGAGTAATGGAGCCGTCACTATACTTTTGGCCCTGTGAGTACATGTCTGTCTCAGTAACCACCAAAGGCAGCTGTGACGTTGACAATAGCATTAGCCTCATCTTACAGATGAAGCAGATTTGGGGGCTAAACAATACACTACACTATCAACAAGTGCTTGTTAAATAAAGCAGCTTCCTTATCTCTATCCCATATCATTTGCATATTTTACTCATGTTTTCATCATTTCGCATTCATTAGTTGTTTGAGGCGAGAAGAGACAAAAAGAGTAAAGAGACCTTGGCCTGAGAGTAAGCCAGATGTCAGCTTGAATGCAGGCCCACCACTCATGAGCTTGTGAGACTGGGTATTTCGTGTCTCTGACCCTCAGTTTGCTTCTATATAAAGTGTC
>NW_006297021.1:711515-712286 GCF_000327345.1 Myotis davidii | reverse complement strand
TCCTGTTTTCTTGTAGCAGATATGTCTCCAGTTCCTGGATCGTGTGACAGGTAAGCTTTAAAGGCCCCATGTCATTCATTGGACCAGGAACCGGCAGCAACTTTTAGAGGCTCAAGACCTGAGCTCAGGTTTTTCCCCTCCAGTCTGGCATCCTTCCTTCTGGTCCCACTGCTCACACGTCTGCGCCTCACCAAGTCCGACTCTCTGATCACCACCCTCACTTCCTGCTCTGCATCTCGTTTCCGTTCTGGCCTGGTCCTTTCTCTGCTGCCTTCCCGACGCCTCATCCCCTCCTCAGATTCAGGGGAAGACCTTTCTGCTGCACCCATCTCCTCCAAACACCGCGGCCGCCTTTGCTTCTTGCAGACCCGCAGCGGTGACTGCATTTACTTAGCCCTCGCCTGCCTGGTTTCTAGGGTCTGTACGTGAGGCAAGGACTGGACTGTGAGAGGCAGGTTTGTACCCTCCGTAGTATCCAGCTAACAACACTGAAGAGTAATGGAGCCGTCACTATACTTTTGGCCCTGTGAGTACATGTCTGTCTCAGTAACCACCAAAGGCAGCTGTGACGTTGACAATAGCATTAGCCTCATCTTACAGATGAAGCAGATTTGGGGGCTAAACAATACACTACACTATCAACAAGTGCTTGTTAAATAAAGCAGCTTCCTTATCTCTATCCCATATCATTTGCATATTTTACTCATGTTTTCATCATTTCGCATTCATTAGTTGTTTGAGGCGAGAAGAGACAAAAAGATTAAAGAGACA
>NW_006297021.1:706737-711084 GCF_000327345.1 Myotis davidii | reverse complement strand
ACAAACAGAATAAAGAGAACTTGGGCCTGAGAGTAAGCCAGATGTCAGCTTGAATGCAGGCCCACCACTCATGAGCTTGTGAGACTGGGTATTTCGTGTCTCTGACCCTCAGTTTGCTTCTATAGAAAGTGTCAAAATGTAAAGGGAATTGAATGAACTACTGATGCTGCTTGTGTAGCTGCAGCCGCGTGTGGCCCGAGAGGCGCGCAGGAGTGCGTACATCTCACCAAGGACGAACTTGTCCTTCAAGTCCTCCAGGAACCACTAAGAGATTTGTGTAGGGGCGTTATATTTACTTGGTATATTATAGAAAGAACAGCCTGGTGGTAATGTCGTTGGTGGATTAGAGGAGCAAACAGGAGATGAGAAAATTGGAGAGGGAGCTTCTGAAATAATCCATCAGAGAAATAATAAGGGTGGGAACTGAGGCAGTGGAGATGGGATGGAAAGAGAAGAGGTGGGAAGACATTGGAGACAGAAGAAAGTAGGGCTTAGGAACTAGGTGTGTGGCATAACCGAAGTTTCACTGATAATATTTTTAAAAAGATGGGAAGGCGGGTTTGAAAAGAGTTTAGTTTTTATGTGCGTAGTGTGAGTATTTGCAATATCTGAAAGAAATTAAAGTGGCCATTCCTCAGGCAGTTGGATGTGGGGGTGGGGCGAGGCTGCTCATTTGGTGGCTACCAGCATATCATTGGTAGTGAGAGTAAACCCAACCAGGGAAATACAGGCCGTAGCAGAGAAAATAAAACCGTGGGAACATCAATATTTAGAAACTGTTCGAGAAACGATGGTCTGTGCAGGAGACTGAGAAAGAGCAGGCAGAAAACTGAGGGGGAAAAACTGAGAGAAAGATATTACAAAAATTCCAAAGATCTTACAAAAAGCTGACAGAGTTCAAGGAAAGAGGAAGTGGTGAGAGGATCAACTGTTAGGGGGAAAAAGCCCAGGAATGGCCAGGACTGACTCATTAGCTGAAGGACTTGGAAGGAAGATAACCTTGTCATTTACTGGTAATCTAGCACCCACGCAGCACAGAGCGTGTGTGAAGAAGTAGGAGAGAAAGTGAGAGAGGAGAGACTGATTCCCAACTAGATATGAAAGGCAGCATCATCAGCGTTAAGTAACTTTCTCCAACATCCCACAACCGAAAAGGAGCACTTCAGAGATGCAGACTAAGGTTGGAGTCAGTTCATTCCTTAGGGTTTGCAGTCATGACTGCATTTTTAACTTATTTAAGTTGAAAAAACTCAAACACTTATTACAGAACAACAGAAACAAAAATGAAATGATCCAAGTCACCATTCCTTGTCCCCCACGCACAGAGGTACTCACTCCTCTGAAACTCTGTTATTTCCACTCATGCTTTTCTGTTTTTATGGCATACTTGAGGCCCAGTGCATGGATTCGTGCACTGGTGGTGTCCCTCAGCCTGGCCCGAGCTCTCTCGCAATCTGGGACCCCTCAGGGGATGTTAGACTGCTGGTTTCGGCCTGATCCCCGCAGGCCCAATCCAATCAGGAGGGAGCCTGATCCTGTGCATTGAGTGTCTGTCCCCTGGTGGTCAGTGTGCATCATAGCGACCAGTCGACCAGTCGTTCGGTCGTTCAGTCGCTTAGGCTTTATATATATAGATGGGTGAGTCAGTGTGCCACAAGAGGTTACATAGCACAGCTCTGAGTGTTTAACATTTTTTATGTTAAAATGGTGACATTACCTTTTTTTCTCTCAGCAATATGTTTTATAGACTTAATCTTACTGATGTTTTCAGGCCTACTGTGTTCATGGGCGGCAAAGGGAAATCAATATATTTACCTACAATTCTCAGCATAGACCCACTTTACCAGTAATTGAAACTAATTTGTAAACATGTTAATATGTTCACCCATTAATATTCATAACTTGCAGTTCTAATAGAACAAAAATGCTCTGGAGATTAAGATAAATGAGATATGATTGTGCTAAACCTATCCACCATGAAATCATTGCCTTTCATTCTAAAATGACAGTATTTTGGAAATTGTGTCTCTAATTTTTTTCACATGAGAAGCTTTAAATGCTAAGCAGTTGTGTCTCACTTTTAGATCAGGAACTTTTCTAGGAAATTATGAAAATGCATTTCACCCAAATATGTGCTTTTTTTCATTAAGTTGTATGTAGCAGAATTTCAAATTTCAACTTTGAAATATGTGTTAACATTGATGAGTAGTAGTTTCTTACTTTTGGTAGCTTCGGAAGCCATATTGTTTTAGAAATTTAAGTTTTAAGAGCATTATACATTAAAATATTTACTTTACTTTGAGCAAACCATAATTAACAATATAAAGTTTAAGTGGGCACAGTGTTTGAAATAGAACATAATTGAGTGTTATTCTGAAGGCTCTATTTTTATTCAACATAAATGTGCAAAAACTAAAGAGTTAATGTAGCCAGATCATATGAAATCATTATTTAATTCTGTCAAACTTGATTCCTTGCTTTGTATGACATTCCCAGAAACATATTTCTACAGTTATCCCTACATTCGTTTCTATACCCAGTCCACACTTTCGAGTTTATATTTTTGAAGATGTTGAAATATTATAGAGAAAACTCTATATTTTTTCCTCACTACATGCTAGGAAATTGTTTTGTTTTCGTACCTACTTAGGATGAACAGTTGTGTATCCATTTTAAATGTAAGCACAGACATTAACACATATGCCTACAGTTGGAAATCTCACCTTTCCCCAGTCTTACCTGGGCTAGTGATTCAGATTATTCTTGACACCTCTTTGTGCCATTTTAATAGCTTAGGTAGGTATTTTGTCACTTTTCCAGCTGTGACTAAAAACAAATATATTTGACATTGCCACCACAGACATGCATACACACACACACACCCCCCACACATGAGAAAAGGGGAGTTGTGTGTGTGAGGGGTTGTATATTAATATTCACACATATATATTTGTATATGTACATTACTTATATTAAAATATGTATATGTGTGTATATATATATATCATTGAAATACAATTGCAGAAAACAATATCACATGCACTCTACTAATTTCTATTTTATTACATGCCATTCTTTTACATTGAAAAATGCATTTCCCAACTCATGTGGTTAATTTTATGATCCACGACTGGGTTACAACTCCCAGCTGGGAACACAGTGGCTGAGGTCATGCCAGCTTCAAGCGCACGTTGGCAACTTCTAGCTGTGACCCCACAGCACTGTGCCAACATGGGTGTGTGCCACTTACACCACGTCAACACTGGGCAGCATGGCCACGGTCAACTTGCACTTACAGAAGAGTGACATGAGTTTGGTTCAACCAGGATTAACTGCATTACTGTTATATAGCTAAACATAACTGCTGTCTTATTTGATGGAGGAATACTCACGTTTTGAATAGAGAGGTAAATAAAAAACAACGATGATACTGTTTTGGAACATGGATAAGCACTGTCTAGCTTTTACGTGCATCAATATGGGTTTGTGATTAGCCTACAAAATAGCAACAAAAATACTTAATGAGCAGAGACTTGCTCTTGGGAATGCCTGAAATTATTATGCAGATATAACATCCTCCAGGAAATAGTGTTCAGTGAAAAATCAAGGTTTGGAATCTACGGGAGAATAGCACCTGTGTAAGAGAATGAGATAAAATGCATGCATACATGCATGTATACATACATGTATACACACCTACATACTTATTTTCTTTCATTTGCAAAAGGAAACTCCAAAGTCATAAATCAAACGCTAAGACAAAGAACTTCATGCTGTTTAGCTTTTACTAAAACAAATAAGATGGAAGGACTAACACTACAAAACCCATGGTTGCGGATACCACTGTGGTGGGGAACAGAGTGGGATTTTGCATTAATGGACCTTGACAGTATGGGCATCTGCTTCCGAAAAGCAGTCGACAAGGCACAGGTATGAGAATGCTTCCTGGAGAATCATTTGAAGAGGCCAAGGTGGAAGCCACTTCCATAGCTGTCAACAGGGGGCTGCTGAAGTAAATGCTACATCCTGATAGGACCCGTGTGCAACCTCTACGGGTAATGGAGCAGGCCCTCACAGCCTGTCCTATGAGATGGACTGTTTAGTGGAAAAGGACTTTTGGAGTAAAAGGCTTGGTCCCATTTTTGCACAAATGAGGATGCTATGTGATTGCACAGATCAGCGCATCGCCGTAAAGAGGCGGAAGCCCGGAGTGATTCAAAGCCATCCCCCTCACAGTGCTCACCTCTGGGGTGAGAGCACCACAGCCCATGGGGGTGAGGTGGTTTGAGAGGGAACATCCACATTTCATTCCCGATGTTCTGACATCATTTCGGAGCACTTTTACAT
>NW_006297021.1:693967-706678 GCF_000327345.1 Myotis davidii | reverse complement strand
AGCTATGACCCCATCTCCATGCCAGTTAAGCTAATGCCTCCCTGTCTGTCTCCCCAGGTGCCAGGCTGCCAACAAGACCTGCCCCGCCAACCACACGTGGAGCAGCCACATCTGCAGGTGCCTCACTCAGCAGGATTTCATGTTTGCCTCCACCGATGGCGACGGTAAGAGCGTGCTGGCTTTGGAGACTAGATGCCAAGGCTCTCTTGTGATCGGCACGCACTTTCATATCAGACCCACACGCACGATGTTCAGGTCATGACACGCACTAGCTCACTACGCGATGGGCCCTTGCTTGCCTCCCATTGGTATTGCATGGACCGCTCCTGTAGAGGCACATGCCATGTCCATGCACAGCCCTGTAATGAACAACATGCCAGGGAAGGTGCTGTCCACGCTTTTATTGCATAACACCACCCAGCCCCGAGTGAGGTGTAGTAACCATGTCCCGCCTGGTTGTCTAGACGCGGCCGATGGATTCCACGACGTCTGTGGCCCCAACAAGGAGCTGGATGAAGAGACATGTCAGTGCGTCTGCAAAGGGGGGCTGCGGCCGGCTAGCTGTGGGCCCCACAAGGAGCTGGACAGAGACTCGTGCCAATGCGTCTGCAGAAACAAACTCTTCCCCAGCTCGTGCGGGCCCCACAGGGAGTTCGACGAGAGCACGTGCCAGTGCGTGTGCAGAAGAGCCTGCCCGAGAAGCCAGCCCCTCAACCCAGCCAAGTGCGCCTGTGAATGTACAGAAAACCCCCAGAAGTGCTTCCTCAAAGGGAAGAAGTTTCAGCCTCAGACGTGCAGGTGAGCAGTCGTCATGAACCGTGGGTATTTCTCTTCCTGGAAATCATTTTCTCAACTAAACGCAGTTTTCTCAACACAAGCAACAGCTGCTGGTGGAACCAGTAAATTCTGGAAGAGTTGTTCTGAGGGGTTTCAACCAATGCCAGACTTTCAAGGCAAGAAAAGAGGCCTGGAATGCACACCAGATCCAGGCTCAGAGTGTGCTCTGAGTCCTTGTCCCAGAAGCTGAGGTGGTGGCTCTCGACCCAAGCTAGACAGGTACATAGGACAGTCACCTGGGAGCATTTTCCAAATGCAGCCAGGCCCTGGCCGGTGTTCTCAGGGGTTAGAGCATCAGCTGCTGCACGAAAGGGTCTTGGGTTTGATTCCCAGTCAAGGGCATGTACTTGGGTTGCAGGTTCGATCCCTGGCCTTTTAGGTGCATGTGTAGGAGACAACCAATCTATGTGTCTCTCTCACATCAGTGTTTCTCTTTTTCTCTCTCTCCCTCCCTCCATCTCTCCCTGCCTCCTCCCACTCTCTTTAAAAATCAATGGAAAAAATGTCCTCGGGTGAGGATTAACAACAACAAAAAACATACCACTGGGCAGTGCACACCTGCCTCCACCACAATTATGATTCCATCAGATGAAATTTAAGACCACTGTTCTAAGTGCAGAAAATTGTGTCCAAAATTTACAAAGGATAAGACATTGACAATTACTGTAGAATTGTATCTAGGCATAGAAATATTTAAGCGAAGTGTTTAATGGAATTAGAGGAGTAAATTAATATGCTGTTAGAGGTTACTCCTTAAACCTTGAGTCTGCTCCCTCTTCACCAAGAAAAACATGACACGTTGGGCCCGAATCCTTTCTGTGTGAGTCCTGACCTTGGTCCTGTCTATCCTGAGAATAAGGTGGTCGACTACGGAAGCCAGAGTCGACATTCGACATGTCCTCCCATGTTCCTTCAACATTGCTTCACCCATCATGCCTCTCTCTTCCTGACCTTTACACCTTAACTCTGTTGTCCTTTCCCCTCAATTCATAAAAGCTCCCAGATGTCTTCTATCTTATCAACCTGTCCCTGTGATGCAGAGCTGTCCACCGAGATCTGTCCTTGCCAAAGATGCTCAAGGCCAGGCCTTCTGCATTTGGGTCCACCTCTTTCCTTTATTAAAATTTGAGTTATTACATTTATTGGTGTGATGTTGGTTAATAAGATTATATAAGTTTCAAGGATACAATATTATAACACGTCACCTGTATATTGCATTGTGTGCTCATCACCCATTGTCTCGTCTCTTGCCATCATCATATATTTTACCCCCCTACCCCATTCCTCAGCCTCTCTGGTAACCACACAGTCACCTCTTTCATCTGAATTTTCTGAATTTTCTCTTTTTTTAAATATATTTTTATTGATTTCAGAGAGGAAGGAAGAGCGAGAGAGAGATAGAAACATCAACGATGAGCTAGAATTATTAATCGGCTGCCTCCTGCATGCCCCACACTGGTGATCGAGCCCGCAACCCAGGCATGTGCCCTGACCAGGAATTGAACCGTGATCTCCTGGTTCATAGGTTGATGTTCAACCACTGAGCCACGCTCACTGGGCCATCTCTGAATTTTCAACCAACTAATGGGGTTTGTGCCCTAGAATTAATTCCATGATAGATTTCTGTTTAAGGTATCAATACACTCTTGATTGCCACATGCACTGGACAAGTTGGTCTTTCTGTAAGCGGCCCTTTCTGTAGCTTTTCTTTAAGTTCTCTTCCTTTTCTGTCTGACATTACATTGCCCTCTCCTGGGTTCTCTGAGTTTGCTCTTCATCACCTTCACGGCTTCTCTTCTTCTCTTTCATCTGCTCTTCGCGGACGGTGATGACGCCTTTCAAGGATGACTATGCACAGGACTCCACGCTTTCATTCCATCTACTTACAGTTGCGTCTCTGCATTGATGTCATCAGTACTCTCTTCCTCAGTAAACTGAGTGTCCACCTTTTTGTTCTGAAAAGTTCTGTGCTCTCATTTTATGCTATATTTGAAGATCCGTCTGCACTAGCATTTTAGCTGCTGCATAAGGAGATTCACTGAATCTACAGATATACTTGATGACATATTTTTTCATTATTGTTTCAGAATGCCTTACTGGAACCATTTTTTTCTCTTTAGAATATTTTAAGCAATAACTGTATTGAAATTTTACTCACATATCTCTACTCAAATTACCAGGATACTTAAAAAATGCAGAATATAAATATCAAATCTTATGGAGCCATTTGAGTCTTTGAGTGAACCTAATTAGTATGTATTTAAAAAGCTGAAATTTTATGTTTATAAAGCCTAACCAGTAATCATATTTTTTCTCTAGAATTCTTATAAGTTAGTAGAAAATATTTGTATCATTGTATTTCTCTTAATAGTATACATGCTTCATAAAGGTTTTTATTTACTGAAACTCTCCCTATGGTCACTTTTATAGGGGTGTAATTCCAGGTTTCATGCATATGTTGAAGCAAAAAATAATAATTTATATTTTGAAAATATTTACACCCATTTTCTCTTAATATTTATTCCAAAAGTGTGGTGGGCAGCATATACAAGCTTTGGTCTACTGCCTTATTCAGTAACTTTCATTGCTCATTGAGAATTCTGTCTTTTTACGTAAGGAACAACAGTGGTCTTATAAAATTGCATTTGTCTTTAGAAGTTTTAAAAATCACATTTTAACTAGATGAGCTTCCTTTTCTAAAGCACAAGAAGTGAAATGATAGTATCAGGATCACATGTGTAGTTTTTCTGCAGTGCACTGTGGAGTTCCATGGCAGGCCATTTGCATTCTTCCCTGGACACCCATCCCCATTCCCACATGTTAACCAAACTCATATGCCAAAAAAAAAAAAAAAATCATCTTCAAAGCTCTCTCCCATTCCTCAGAGCAACAGGGCTTTGGATGGGATTAGTTGCTTGATCATTAATTTTTTCACCACTGCTGGAAACTGGAAGTCCAGAGGTGGCAGAGAGGGGCCCCCAAGGGAAACTGTCCCTCCCTTTGCACATGGAGCCGAGGTGGGGAATAGGGGGGTGAGCCCCCACCATGATCACAGCTGCAGGTCCCGCAGATGGGAGTGAGGGTGGGGCTGCCCCTGAGGACCACAGTCCTGCCTGCAGATGGCTGGCTTGGGTCCTTGGGTCCCTTTGAAGCCCTGGTTCCCTGAAAGTCTCATGCTTATGTGATCACCCTGAATCGCAGACCCGGAACAATCACTTCCAACATCTCCTCATATACGAAGCAGCGAGCACTTCAATAATACCGATGCTGGCAGTGTCTCACTCTTCCATTTGTAACATCAGGAACCCAGACACTCTGGAGGGTGAGGGTCCATTCCCCTCAAACTGTGTGATTGTAAGCACAAACTAACAATTTACAAACCTGTAAACCTACTGTTATGACAAATGAGTAAGTTCATTCTAGTTTAAAATTTAGACTAACACAAAAGTGTGTTTATAGCATAACGAATTCCTCCCCTTGGTCTTTTATGTATTTATTTATTTAATATATTTTTTTATTGTTGATAGTATTACAGATATCTTCTGTCCCCCTCCTTTGCCCCCCTCCTCCTAGCCCCTACCTATCCCCCAGGTCTTCACTATCCAATTGCCAGTGTCCATGGCTATGCATATCCTATATAATAAAAGGTGAATATGCAAATCAACTGAACGACAGAATGACAGGTCTGCCATCAGGGGGCAGATGAGCAATGCAGGAGCTGCCCTGGTGGTCAGTGCACTCCGAGGGAGGGGGGGGGCGGCTGCTCAGCCAGAAGCTGGGCTCACCACTGGTGAGTGCAGTGGTGGTGGTGGGAGCCTCTCCTGCCTCTGCGGCAGCACTAAGGATGTCCCACTGACGGCTTAGGCTGAGTGGGACATCCCCCAAGGGTTCCCGGACTGTGAGAGGGCGCAGTCCGCGCTGAGGGATCCCCCCCACCAAGTGCATGAATTTCGTGCACCGGACCTCTAGTAAGTATATAAATCCTTTGGTTGATCTCTTCTCCCCACAACCCCACATCGAGGTTTGTCAGTCTGTTCCACGCCTCCCTGCTTCGGGTCTTATTTTGTGGGTCCATTAATTTTGTTCATTTGATTCCACAACTAAGTGAGATCATGTGATATTTGTCTTTCTCAGTTTGGCTTATTTCACTTAGCATAACATTCCCCAGGCCCATCCATGCAGTGCTGTGCAGCTGTAAAAAAGAGGGATCTCTTTTCCTCGCCTTGGCCTTTAACGAGAGCGTGTGTCTCTGTTTTCCTAGTTGTTACAGACGGCCGTGCACAAACCGGCTGAAGCACTGCGAGCCGGGCCTTGCGTTCAGTGAGGAGGTGTGTCGCTGTGTGCCCGCGTACTGGAAGAGACCACAGTGAACTGAGATGGGACTGTTTCCCGGCGTCCGTTCCTGCCATGGCAGACTGTGCTGCCCCTTTAAAACTGTCTGTGGACAGAGAGACGTGTGTGGGGCCACGGTGACAGAGACAGCGGTCGGTGGGTGTTTCCCGAGCCACGTGGATCACGTCACGGAAACGGGCCCAGGCTCATCTGCAAAGACCTCTTATAAACACTGGTTTTCTGCCAAGGACCGAACAGCCGAGGTTTTTCTGTTGTGATTTAAAAAAAAAAATGACTATATAATTTATTTCCACTAAAAATATTGTTTCTGCATTCATGTTTATAGCGATAACAATTGGTAAAGTTCACTGTGATCAATATTTTTATATCATGCAAAATATGTTTAAAATAAAATGAGAATTGTATTATAAACTGCTGAGTGCGGTCTATTACCATCTTCCGTCGCAAGTAGAGCTTGATATTATGGACCATTCACCCCCGCAACCCCACCCTTTTTCTTTTTCTCTAACCAGATGTCAGACTGGGCTTGTGATAACAATCTAAACCTACAAAAGAAATGTTCACAAGGATAACAGTTGCTATTACTTTTTAATCTCAACATTTTCATGAGTATAAACATTTTAGCACATGATACTCTTGAATTTATAACCAAATGAATCGATAAAGAACATACCATCTAAGAAGGCGGTCTGCTTATTAACATCCATGTGATGGAGTCATTCCGGCACCGGGAGCACTTGGACTTCTAACTCTGGGTGTGATCTCTCTCTGGATCTGGTGAGTCATTTTTAGTATTGATACATTTTTAAATACATTAATTTTTTAGCTAATGCAAAAAAATATATCTAAGTTTTGAATGAGCCCCTAAGGCTATGTAACTTGATACAACAGCTGTTATAAGTTATCAGCTTGGAAGTCATCTAAACTATGTGTTGACAATTAGTTTCTCAGAAGATATGGGTAAGCCAAAAAACCACTGGGCCAAATATTAAAGTGCGAAGCGTGCCAGAAAAAAAGACATTTAACTTGTCCCTGGAGATGTAATCATTTTGGCCCAAAGCAGAAGTAACATGGGCAAAGACAAGATCTTGCCAGTGGTACTCAGACAAGTTTATATGGACCATAAAAACCTCACTTCCCTCCATGGTAATAGGTGAGATTTTGTGGTGCCAGCTAAAGAGGTGGACTGGAGAGAAAGCTAAACAATTCTGTGGAGCATTAGCAAGACCGACTCAGCAGAAGCTAAAAGATACAGTGAAAATGCCCATAAACTGGCCTCGAGCCTCCAGACCCCAGGCGGGCAATCTGCAGGACGAAGACGAGAAAACACTGGGCGTCTGAGGCACCAGTGTCTACATGGGCATCTTGGAAGTTTGAACACAGAATTGTATGCCCTAAAACCTAATGCTGTGTCCTTAGTTGAAAAGACTCGAGGGGAAAAGATATTTTTTAAGCGGCGGTATAAGCTCTAGCTTCCAGACTTTTTTTTTTGGAAAGGGGTTTTGACATTGGCTGACTGATGGAATGAAACAGATTCCAGTATTAGAATTTCTAAAAATAGCTTTGTTCTCTCCATCCACGCTAACTCCAAACAGAAGTGTGGGTGGCGGCCACGAGAAGGCCCCACTGGCATACCCAGGGTGCATCTCTCAGAGGGAGGCAGGCAGGGCCGGCTCTGTCTTCCTCTGGGTGGAGACCCAGCTCTGAAGGACTAGTCCCAGTGGGTAAGAAGGAAGGAGACCCACAGGCGAGGCTGGGATGGCAGCCGGTGCTGTAGGGCATGGTGAGGCTGAGATGGCAGCCGGTGCTGTAGGGCATGGTGAGGCTGAGATGGCAGCCGGTGCTGTAGGGCATGGTGAGGCTGAGATGGCAGCCAGTGCTGTAGGGCATGGCCAGTGGTCAGGACACTCCCACGTGGGGAAGGTCGTGCTCACCTCCCCGGGGGTGCTACGCTCCTGCACTTTCACTGGCAGGTTTATCAAGGGCTGCTGTTTAGGGACTTTGCCTTTTGAACTGAAGATGAGCCTAGCCAATCACTTCGCTATGGTAGAAAAGAGACATTGGCGAGTCTGGTTTTCATGTTGATAAATTCTAGAAAGTTCTGAATAAATCCAATTATTGTATCAAAACAAATGCCTTCAGTACACCCGAACACTGAGGAAGTCAGTGATACTTTATAAATTAATACCGGTTTTCTCTGTCCTTGAATCTTTTGTATATGGGATACTTTTTTAAAGGGAGTAATTGTTAACTTGCATAAGTGCAGTTTGAGGGTTGGAGAGGTTGAGGGTTTGGAAATCTCTATAAAAACCAGAGCTTCTCACACGCTTTCCTCTTCTCTCCACAGCTAACAAGCCGGTGCTGGGAAAAGCCCGGGGAATGGAGGGACCCTGGCGGGAACCACAGCAGGTCCTTAGCCTGACTCCTGGGCGAGTGCAGCTTCATCTCAGGAAGGAGCCAGTGGAGCTAAATGTGTGAACCCCCCCCCCACCCCCGCTGGTACCAGGCTGGTGCTGGGCCACATCAGGGGCCTCTGGCAAGAGAAGGGAAACAGGGAGCACTGCTGAGAAATCGGGGAGGCCCTGTTCTTGAGAATAACGACCCATTAAGAGGAAATATGAATCTTAAATATGTTTTATGTAAAATTCATAAGTAAAGTATCTCCCGTAACCATAATTCTAACTAGTCTAGACAGCTCAAAGCCCCGGAATTGTATCAAAGGGGACACCTGTGGAGACTTTGGAAAATGTCTTTCAACTGCTGATAAAAGTACATATGTTGAAAAAATACAGCAACGAGACATTTCATATAAAAGCAAAAGTTAAGGCTGCACCTGCTCCGAACCTGGGCCAGGTGCGCCTACACTTACTGCACTTGGTCCAGACCAGGCTGTGGTTGCAGAGCCTGAGTTCTGATGACCCGGCTTCATTAGGTCTCCGCCTGGTGTCACAGGCTGACCACACCGGGCCTGGGGTCCACACCCTCTGAGAACAGGGGCCAGGAGCTGAGGCTGCCGGGAGCTCACCCACGGGCTGACCACGCATCAGGCTTGACAAGACGCGGCTGTCCACACTGACACACTAACTGTGGATTAGGTAGAAAGGGTGGTGACACACACTTACCAACATCCTTTAAATTCACAAAATAATGGGTAGCTGGATCAGAGACCTCACAGTTGCCTCACTGAGAACAGGGGCCAGGAGCTGAGGCTGCCGGGAGCTCACCCACGGGCTGACCATGCCGGGCCTGCGGTCCACACCCTCTGAGAACAGGGGCCAGGTGCCGAGGCTGCCGGGAGCTCACCCACGGGCTGACCACGCATCAGGCTTGACAAGACGCGGCTGTCCACACTGACACACTAACTGTGGATTAGGTAGAAAGGGTGGTGACACACACTTACCAACATCCTTTAAATTCACAAAATAATGGGTAGCTGGATCAGAGACCTCACAGTTGCCTCAATCAAAATACTTAACTTTATGAACACAATGCACACACACTTTTAAAGGGAAAAAAGAACTTTCACGTGTGCTCTGCACGCTGCTCTGTCTCACTTTGGAACACTCGTGCGTTGTTAAAGCTGGGACATATTTTCCCATCATTTTAAGGCAGCTGCACATTTTCTTAATCTTTTTAAAAATTAATGTTGCTCTATTTCAAATGTGCAGATTTCAGTTAAGTAGGAATTCTGTTTGAGGATATCATTAGGAATGCAACTAGGTGGCTGACAGGGTCATTCAGTGTGAAAAAACCCAGCAAATCCTTTTCCTGGGTATCAGCGTCAAATCCGGGAGTACCAGGTGTAGAGACTTCCCATGGCCCAAGTTCATGAATGACAACTGAGCCCTCCACGCCGCCCATGCTTTACACTCCCTGTCTCCTTTCCCTGACAGCCCCCCACAACGCCCCCACGTGCTACTGTTCTCTCTGTATCTCTTACAAATCTTAAACGATGACCTTCAACCCTGACTCTCTCCTATTCCCAGGCCCAATGTTTCCTGTGGACAGTATGTTTCCTGTCACTGCTCATGGATAAACTGTCCCAGGAGCAGACAGGACTGGGAGTGGCCACTCCCCCGATTCTTTTTTTCTTAAATATATTTTATTGATTTTTTACAGAGAGGAAGGGAGAGGAATAGAGAGTTAGAAATATTGACTACAGAGAGGCATCGACCAGCTGCCTCCTGCACACCTCCTACTGGGGATGTGCCCACAACCAAGGTACATGCCTTTGTCTGGAATCGAACCCGGGATCCTTCAGTCCACAGGCCGACGCTCTATCCACTGAGCCAAACCAGTTAGGGCTCCCCCCATTCTGATGCCCAGTTTAAGCAGCCTCTCTTGATTTTAATGATATTTGTGAGGCTTGCCTTTCATAGGGCCCCAGTAAATGAGGGATCATAGACTCTCATTGGGACATGCTAATAATGAGGAAAAAGAGAGGAGGGAAGGGAAGGAAGAAAAGGTGAAAACAGGAAGAAAGAACAGGAAAAAATGAGAAAAGGTCAGAAGGGGAATCGAGAGAAAACGCAGGACAACTAGAATTTTAAAGAAAAAATGAAGATGTCCCCTGACCTGTTGGGACGAAGGGGTGGGGGTGGGGGGAGGCCAGTTCTGGAAGTGCAGGGGGCATTTCTGCAGCTTGTGACTGAGAGTGGCAAAGGCAGGGTGATGGTGTCTTGCGCAGCCCTTGCCTGGATGATGGTGAGGTAAATGCCAGGGCCGTTATCTGGAAAGGTCAAGGGGAAACCCTGATGTAAGACATGGGGCGGCATTTACTTGTGCCCATGGACTCTGAATGCCACGTCTGTCACCGTCATTCCTGTGGCGGTCAGTGGCTTTGGAGAAGGTCTTGGGGAAACAAAGAATGTCCTCATTTCTGCCTTTAAAGCTGTTGCCTTCATCGGCCGTTTCAGATCACACGACAACGTCATGGTGACTTTCCCCCCAAGTTCCATGACTGGTGCGGCCTGTGTGTGAGCAAATGGCAGGCGCTGTTCTCCCTGTGGCATGTGGGTGGGCAGGCATAGGAATGAGAAGTCTCCCTTCTTCCCAAGGGTGGGCTCGCCCCTTCGGGTCTCCGGGGAAGCTAGGCTCTCACAGGCTGAAGAGGGCTGGAGGGTGCAAGTTCTCTCAAGCAACCCAGTCTTTTCTCTGCACCTGAGACAATTCCAGGAGTTTCGTTAGGCCTAAGGTGTTTCTACAGGGTACAGCAGTCGGCTTCTCATTTTTATGAAAAAAGCATTGGTTGCCCTGAACTGTTCAAGGTTTCTCCTGAGACAGGCAGAGCCCACACAACAACATGACAGGCGATCGTTCATGGCACCTCCTCATCCCACCAGAGCTGCTTGACCTGATCTGTTTTATGTCAAGATATTGAGGGGGAAAGATTTTATTTTCTTTTGAAAAGGCCCTTTGACAATTCCTTTTTCAAGTGTTCTAAAACATGACCTTTACCTTCTAGAACTCCCTGAACAAGTTCTTGCTCTCTGCCAAAGCCAGCATCTCCCACGGTGCAGCTGTGGGGGCAACCTCAGCAGAATCCTGGAGCATGCCAGCACCTCCTCCTGACCAGGAACCAACCTGGGCCACACCAAGCAAGGCGACCGAGCTCTCACCAGGTGAGGGAAGGAGTCCTCCACGCAAAGAGCCCTGGCTGAAGGATGCTCCACAGAGGATGTGTGGGGAAACCATAAATTCAGGTAGGTTTTAATTCAGGTTTTGTTTTTTTAAATTACACTCATTTAACAGCCTTCGACCAAAGCTAAAACATAACTCAACATGAGCTGGGCTGACGCATGCTCTGGGCTGGACTTATAACCAGCTCCTCCCTGTGAGCCACGAGGCATTATTCTTGGGCCACATTCCCATGAGTTGATTCTCTTCCCCCTTTCGTCACGTTATTTTTACCAGGACTTTGAACCTGCGAACAAGCCGCCCTCATCTAGACACGCCGGATTGTTGTCAGAGGGCTGGTGTGAACTCAGCTCATTTTTACACACACTCTGCCCTGTCTTCGTCTGCTCAGCTGCCATAACAGAATACCACAGGCTGCAGGCATAGGCAACAGCAAGTTATTTCCTCACACTTCTGGAGGCTGGAAACCCAAGATTGAGGTGGCAGCAGGGCTGGTTTCTGATGTGAGCGAGCTCTCCCTCTCCCTGCGTCCTCACTGGGTCTTCCCTCTGTGCTGTGCTAGGAACGAGATCTCTGGTGTCTCCTCCTCATCCTATAAGGCCACTAGACCTTTAGAATCAGAGCCCCACGCTTATGACCTCACTTAACCCCAGTTACTTCCCTAAAGACCCTATTTCTAAATGTGGTAACATTGGGGGCTAGGACTTCAACATATGGATTTGGAGGGGACACAATTCAGTCCATAGCAGCCCCCTCTGTATAGACAAATGTTAATTGTTAAGAAAGAGTTGACTCTGATTCAAATGCTTTGAGACCAAGGAAAGTACTTATTTCAAGACAGATAGTGAATCTAAGCAGGGCTGTGTGTGAAGGGAAGGAAACGTAACCAAGATCTGCAGAGAGAATAATTAATTCCACAGCAGCCAAGCTATACTTGAAACTCCACCTGAGAGAGTTGGTTGAAAAATAGCCGCAGTGAGCTGTGTATAAAAAATGATAAGATACCTGTATATAGAAGCCAGATTTTACTCACAACTTGGGTCTTAAATTTATCTGCCTCCTAGTTGGTACATCAAGGTACTTCATAGTATAAGAAGCTTCTGCTGGCCAGCTGCCTGGTGCTTTCATACATGGCAGAAGACACCTGGGGATAACTGTGGCTGTCTAGGGTTTTTCCAAGGGAAAGATAGAAGCTTATCAGCCCAGCCAGCACTGAGATTCTATAGGTGACCGAGAGTCAAAGCCACAGTTTTTGATTTCAGAGTATTTTGGTTGCTGATTGAACAATTGGCAAATATGTCCATGTTAAATTAGTGTTTGATCCAAAAAAAACCTCAAGAAGTAACTTCAATCATCCTTGTTTGGTAGCTTCAAATGCCAACTCTTCTTTTTAACTTGAATTAAAGTTAAATTTAGAAATTCAGCCTTATTTACAAATCACAACAAAGTTCTGAGAGATCAACTGTCAGTATAGTCAGCCAAGTATCAGAAGATCAAGGTAAGTATTCTGAGAATGAAGGGCACTTTGAACACAGTAAATTTTTGTAAAAAAAAATATATATATATAGACAGAATGAAAAATGAAACATGAAAAAGATTAAGATGCATTTTAATAATAACATTAAGTTAGGAATAAACTTTGTGTTCAAATTTCTACTTGATTAAGAATTTCTCATACTATTTTGGCAAGAATTGCCTTCATTTTTAAGAAAATGCACTTTCCTCAAAAAAAAAAAACCTTAGAAAGTCAGTTTAAGTCAGCGCTTTTCAAACATTAACTCATAGAGAACTTCCACTGCATTTGGGAAAGACAACATGATCTGGAAAATGTCACCACCGAGGCCCCGTGTCCCTGGGCTCCCACAGGAGGCAACACGGGTCCTT
>NW_006297021.1:693002-693596 GCF_000327345.1 Myotis davidii | reverse complement strand
TATAATTTGTGTCTGAAGATTGAATCTATTGGAATTGGAAGAGACTTCTGCAGATAAACTGAACTCGAGTTGGTGGTTGATTAATCTAAGGGGTTCAGGATCATTAAGCATCCTTTAATGATAATTTTCTTTTTATGTACATGATCCACTAGGCTGTTGTAGTAACAAGATCTTGTCATTGGCATTGGATATTGGCTTTCCTCCTTATACAAAACTTGCAATGCTTTGTATATTTTGGAATTTTTATTACATCAAAGGGGACTGAGAAATTAAAGTCACTTACAAAGCAATCTGAAAAAAAAATAATTCTTCTGTTGCATTTGCCCTAAACCTTGATAGTTGGCGGCTCAGATCTGATACCCTGCTTCTAATCGCCTCTGCTGGGCAGAGCTTTTCCACAGCATTTCCTCTGTTTTCCTAGCGTTTATGTTAATTTTTCCATATACCATGGTTACTTTCATTGAAAAACGTTGAATAATTACGCATTCATTCATTTCATATAGTATCTTACAATATGGAGATGACCAAGTTTGGGTCATATAATTCCATGAACATTAAAAAAAAAAAAAGCAATTCTTTTTTTAACTAAAATAG
>NW_006297021.1:674295-692274 GCF_000327345.1 Myotis davidii | reverse complement strand
ATCTGCAGATAAACTGAACTCGAGTTGGTGGTTGATTAGTCTAAGGGGTTCAGGATCATTAAGCATCCTTTAATGATAATTTCCTTTTTATGTACATGATCCACTAGGCTGTTGTAGTAACAAGATCTTGTCATTGGCATTGGATATTGGCTTTCCTCCTTATACAAAACTTGCAATGCTTTGTATATTTTGGAATTTTTATTACATCAAAGGGGACTGAGAAATTAAAGTCACTTACAAAGCAATCTGGAAAAAAAAATTCTTCTGTTGCATTTACCCTAAACCTTGATAGTTGGCGGGTCAGATCTGACACCCTCCTTCTAATCGCCTCTCCTGGGCAGAGCTTTTCCACAGCATTTCCCCTGTTTTCCTAGCGTTTATGTTAATTTTTCCATATACCATGGTTACTTTCATTGAAAAACGTTGAATAATTACGCATTCATTCATTTCACATAGTATCTTACAATATGGAGATGACCAAGTTTGGGTCATATAATTCCATGAACATTAAAAAAAAAAAAAGCAATTCTTTTTTTAACTAAAATAGATGCATGCATTATTAAAAGATTTCAAACTATGGACTAAATGCTACTTTTTCACTTTTCAAGATTTCCAGCAAATGTATAAAAACAAACAAAAATATCAAGTCAAACGTATGCAAATGGAGGACATGAAACTAATAGTGTAATGTTGAGGGTCAGTGGGTGGTCTTTCTAGATTTTCTCCTTTTATACCTTTCCAGTAGCAGCAATACTCAGGCCCTGCTCCAGATTAACAGACTAACCTCTGCAACCTTTAATTTCCTCGTCCTTTTTTTCAAAATCCAGCCCACACTCTCCCCTCTCAACCCTCTCAACCCTGCAGGAAGCAGCTCCAAGCTTCTCCCTAGGAAACATCAAAATAATGAAAGCTGAACGAAGCTGTTCAAAGCTATGCTCCTCAGATTAAAGAAATAATCCAGGAACTGGGATGGAACCTCTGACCTCTTTGAACCATGAAACTGACCTTCCCGTTACATTGCCAATTACATTTTCTAAACAGAAGCCAAATGCGTTATACCTAACCGTCAATTTAAAACATGATACCTGGCAACCTTTTATGTATTTTCCTTCCTGCAATGCTGTTAGGAACCGTAATCATATTTGAAAGGAAGAACCAAAGCAGAAATCATCTAAAATTTTATTTTTCTCTCTTGCCCTGATTTTTCCTCTTTTTCAGAGAACACTTCTGAGACCTCCAAAACTCAGGATGTGCCCATTGGCTATGGAGCCATATGCTTGAAGCAGTCTTAAGCTGTCAAGTTTCATTTTAATAAATAATTTTTAATAAATCTCTAACCATAATTGTAAGTTTGTGTTTGTCCCTTCTTCAGACTAAAATATGCAAAGGTTCAAATATCTGTTTTTCTTTATCACCAGAGGAATCTGATGATTTTTCTGTCCATAGGTTTATTGCGAATGAAATGCAGAAGTTTCAGGACTGCAGACAGCACCTTATCCAGCGGTCCTGGCAGGATATGGCCACATTTTCCTGACTTTGTGCTCTCGTATGTGCAGCCTGCCTAACTAGCCTGCTTTTTTAAAATAACAAAACAACGTAAATTCCCCATGGCCTCGTGAGCCTCCGCCCCACAGAGCTCCATTTATATTAAACCAGACGTGTCCACGTCATTTCATATTCTCGGCCGTTTTTCTCCATAGCCAAGTCAACTCAAACCAGCTACGTTTTGAGATCATATCTAAAAAGAAAATCTCAGTTGCTTCCCACGAAAGGAATGGGTTTCATTTAAATGTTTCCTGTTTTCATAAATACATTGCCTGATGGAACCATTGTGTATAACACAAAGTCTGCTTCAATGAGAAGCTAATTGTCACAATTAAATTTCAGCTCAAGCCATAGAAAAAAGGTAAGAGAGGTAAAAAAGAGGGTGGATACTGTTCTTATTTGGGAGGTTAGGGTTTTCAAAAACAATCCAGTTTAACAGAAGCCTCCAGCACCTGCTTGTGTACATGGTCAGCATACAAGTTAATGACGTTGATTTCAACTACTTGTTTAATTATGAAGAGTGTGTTTTTTGCCCATTAGAGTGATGTGCTTTCATGTCAAGCTGGAGTGAACATGTTTTACACAATATCCACTTTCTTCTATTCAGTGTTTTTAATCCTACAGAACTACATTGCCTGATGATCATACTGCAACATTTTTCATTTAGTTTGCAATTGCCTCTTTGTTTTCAGTATTTCTTGACCCACTTGGTTTAAGCGTGTTTCCTGAAAACAGCATATGGGTTTTATCTCCTAATAGAAGAGTTTGATTCATTCCTATTTTATTAAAGTCATATATAATTGGTTATATTTTCCATCTTACTTGATACTGTCATTTCATTTTTTTTCTTAGTTTTGTTGGTGTTGCCATAGGTAGCTAGTTATTGTTAATGGGAAGAGAGCAAGGGAAGTCAGATATTGTTGAGCATAGTCAACTGGGGACTCTGAGCCTGTTTGCTTCACCAGGCTACAGCTTCACATTCCCCCCAGGGAACCACCAATCCATCCATCAGATCACTGTGCGTAGGGATAGAACAAAGGGGGAGATAAGTACATGCAAAATAAAGGCAATATAGTGCAGGGGGAGGTGCTTGACCCTAGAGGCCTGTCAGTCTAACCTGGGGAAAAGATCATTGGCTAGGGGTTAGAGCCAGTGCAAGCCCTGAAAAACTTAGGAAGTTGGTTGATTATTTTGAAAAAGATCCTGGTTAAAAGCCCAAGAGAACAAAGAAGTTCTCTCTCTCTCTCTCTCTCTCTCTCTCTCTCTCTCTCTCTCCTCTCTTTCTCTCATTAATGACCCACACTCTCCTATTTGTTTGCATTCTCTTTTGCCTGAAAATATGCTGACCATGTGGATTACCAGCTACCCAGGCCTTCAGAAGACTTCGTTGGCTCCAAGGGACTAAGCCAGTGGTTCTCAACCTTCCTAATGCCTCGATCCTTTAATACAGTTCCTCATGTTGTGGTGACCCCAACCATAAAATTATTTTCGTTGCTACTTCATAACTGTAATTTTGCTCCTGTCATGAATTGTAATGTAAATATCTGTTTAACAGGATGTATTTTCATTGTTACAAATTGAACATAATTAAAGCATAGTGATTAATCACAAAAGACAATATGTAATTATATATGTGTTTTCCGATTGTCTTAGGCGACCCCTGTGAAAGGGTCATTCGACCCCCAAAGTAGGTCGCACAGGTTGAGAACAACTGGACTAAGCTTAAATATGAAACAGAAACTCTCTGTGCTGGCTTTTATGTTGGCCCTGCTGAAGACATGGCTGCCTTTTTTTCTATGGCGGAACAGAGAGAGATGGGACATTGGAAGCCCAGTGTCACCACCACAAATAAATCATCTTGCTACCAGACCACAATCTCCTGCATGTAGGTCCTCGGAATTCTTTCCTCTTGATCCTGTGGAAGAGGGTAATTTCCACCAATAGCAGCATGATTGCTGGAGTGTTTCTCAGCATCTAGAAGGGTTCAGGAATCTGGAGAAGGGCTGCACATAAATTAATAAAGAGACTAGACATGAAATATAACTTTGGAAGGCATTTTGTGGCGTTAGAGACCTACCTTCAGTAACCAAGTTCCTCGAATCTCTGGACCCCTATCTTTTTATTAACACAAATTGCCCTAAAGCAAAGGAGATATACATATCAAAGGTAAGGTTTAGTATACAGTAGGCATTGTCAGGTTGGGGGAACTTCCCTGGCTATCAGGCAGCAGACAATAATATATGCAAATCTTTAGGTTTGGGGAAATGCTTTCAGCTATTTCAGCAGCAGGTAATATATTCAGCCCTGCTGAATATAGAAGTCCATCAACCTTTTGAGGACATCTTGCATTTATTATGACCTGCTGGAAATAGCTTTCAGCACATGATCAACAAAATTCGCTTCAAATATCCACTCTAGTCTATGAACGTCACTCTCTATCCTGTCAGTCACAGATGCATATTCTACTGTTAGATAAAAGCAAGATTAACAACTACCTTATTTAATAAGACCCATAATCCTCTTGTCCACATCAATTAGATGACAGCTTTGAAATACATTTATTTCCATCCTTTCTTTCCCATCTCCCTGTCTTCCCCACGCTAGCAATTCCCCAGCCTTTTCTCTCCCCTAAGTTGGCTGAGATCCCTTGGTGGTGCAGCACATAGCCTTAGTGCTCATCAATGAAGAATGAAGATCCCCTTTGTTTTCTGTGTGTCATTTCCTGGCTCCCTGACACCTAGCTGAGGTCACATGACAGATTCTGGCCAATGAAATGTCAGTGGAAGTCATGGGGGTGGTTTCTGAGCTGAGTCCATGAAAAGTTTTGTGCACTTTTACAACCTTCCTCTTCCTCTCTCAGAAAAATCATGGAGAAGCCTTGTCTGAAGACGGTAGAGCCACACAACGTAAGCGGCTTCTAGATATTTGAGAGGTCTGCAGAGGTCAGCTGTCTAAAAGAATCTCAGAAGGTAAAGAGAATTATCAGTACAAGCAAGGGGGAAGTAGGTTTCTGTTGCAGAAAAACACAGAAAAGTTGAGGCTGCTTGTTGCCAAAATAGAGCTTATTCTAGCTTCCCTTTCATGGGTCATTATTTGTCATTTGTATTATCTGTCCTCGTATAAAGATTCTTGTTGGCTTTTCAATGCCTAATATGTGAGGGGCAGATCAATCCTTTCATTTTAAATGATATGGAAACGCAATCCAGGGAACGTTTCAGCTCAATAAAAGTTATTTTTAGCTATTTTTAAAAAATGAAGTACCTCCTACATAGTAAGCATTAGACTATGTGCTTTACACATTTTTTAAAAATTCTTTAAAATCCTACAATTTTAGTTACAATGGTTCCCATTTAGAGGTTTGGAGAATGAAAAGCTAGTGGTTAAAAGCATATGCTCTGAAGACAAAAACAACTGGTTATTTCACCTTTCATACCAGTTAGACGGAAAGAGCGACCGTGTCTACCTTTAGGATTGTTGCAAAAATGCTAAGTGGAGGCCAAAGAAACCAAAGGCGCCCATGGTGATAAAGGGAGTATTGGAGCTCACAAAGTATTTTCATGGTTGGTGTTTTGTGCCAAGAAAGTAAGTCAAATGTCCTGGGAGCACTCTCCTTCAAAAGTCTAAGAGAAATAAGAAGCAGTTTCTAAAAGCTCGGAAGTAGTGACTCTAGAGATACATATTCACAGACATATTTTAGCTGCTCTGAGTGCAAAAGCACTCTAAAATCAGGATGATAAAGCAGAATTTTGCTCCAAAAGGCTCTTTTTCTTCTTATCAGTTAAAATTCAGTTCAAGAATCTGCCAAATCCTGAATAATTATGTGAAAGATCTAATCTTCCTCCCTTGTCATTATAACTCACAGAAAACAATGTTTAGTTTCAGCTCCACAGAGTTTTGCCTGCAAAGTTGCAAAGAGCATTTCGAGGGTCACATACCAGCAAACAAAGCCATGGCTATCACAATACTCACACACGCCAACAAAGGAAAATAAACCAAGATGTTGGAGGAGAGATATCCTATAAACCAAGAACACGCACAGGTGACCGCCTGGGCATTAGTGCACTGTGAGGGCATGACATAAGGTGGCCTGCTACAGCACTCCAGCCCTCCTCTCCTGCACAAAAAAAAACTATGATGATGATAGTAATGGTGATGGTAATGAGGATGACGGTGCTGGTGACAATGATGATGATAAGAAGTTTCAAAAATTCCTCTGGTCACAAATTCCTGTGTTGACTATCTCACTTGGACAGTGGCAACCACATCTTTACAGGATGACAAGGTGACTGATGAGTCCTGCGGGATAACTGGAAGACTTCCAAACTAAAAAATGATCACATATTAAAGTCAGTGGCAGAGGGGAGATGAGAAAGGGAGAATCGTTCCTCCACAAAAGGACATGATGACACTAACATGTCATTTTGGAGGTGCTGAAGTCTAAGGAAACCAACCCATGCTGCCACACGTCCAAAGTCAGGAGAAAACGAAAAATCATTCATTTCTACATGCAGTCAGAACTACACCCGGAAAAGTTTGAGGCCAACTTCCTATGACAGGAACTAAAAACAAACTATATTCAGTTTTCAAGAGCAACTAGAGAGGGTTTAGGAAAGCATTTTCTGACAGAAGAGGCTTCTCAAATAAGAAAGGAACTTTGGATCAAATATTAAACTCAGAGTGCAAGCAGAAAAACACTGACTCCGCGTAAGGATGCCCCCTTAGGTGCCTTCACGAAGACCTCAGAAAGATTTATATTCATGACCTCTAGGCACATTCAGATGGGAAATGTTCTTTAGGAAATGCCCCTGTTAAGACAAAAGTTCGGGTTTCTAAAAATCTTCAGGATGTGATTCCACAGAAATCACACCCACTGGGGGCCCAAAGTGGAAATGGGCTTACCTCTCAGAGGCTTGTGCATATAAAGTTTGCCTACAGGATTAGTTTCATATGTTGACATATAAAAGTTCTTACAATATTTTAAAAGAAATTATACTCACTGAGACTAAAAGGGACAGAAAAAGTACAAAATGAAAAAGGCCTTTGCCTGGCTGGCATGGCTCAGTGATTGAGTATTGACCTATGAACCAGAAAGCCGTGGTTAGATTCCAGTCAGGACACATTCCCTGGTTGCAGGCTCAATCCTCAGTGTGGAATGTGATCAGGAGGCAGGTGATCAATGATTCTCTCTCATCATTGATGTTTCTCTCCCTCCCTCTTTCTTCCTCTCTGAAATCAATAACAAATACACATATTTTTAAAAAGTCTTTGCATCTCTGAACTTTGACAGACAAAATATAGGATAAAAACAAAAGTAAATAAACAAAAATCTGCTCGGCTGTAAACATGGGCTTCAGATCATGAAAAAGGAAGAATGACTTAGGGGGAAGAACAAAGAGCCCAGGATGGATCTAAAAGCCATTGGAAATGCCTCTTGGGTGGTAGGTTGAAGCCTTAAATCGAGGATCCGGTAACCTGTTCCCGCTGCATTTCAGAACTGCTATGAAACAGTGGTTCTATTTTGAATACAAAAGTCTACTATGGTTGCCCTAAATCTATCTGAGTGTATATTTGCTGATTTGGGGACAGATAACCTGTCTCTTTAGTTCACAGATCAGATTGGGAGAAACCCTAGATGAGGAATTGCATTCAAGGTATCTCATGCACATTTCACCTGATTTAAATGACAAGATTCTGTACCTTCAGCCTGAGATGAAAGACAAAATAGAATGAACCTTTTGAGGGTGTTGAGATAGAGTGGCTGTATTTTGTGTGCTATACGATATGAATTGTTTTGGCCAGAGGGCGAATGGTGGTGTACAATATTTCCAAAAGATGGCCACCAAATATATCCCATCCAAAATACTTTTCTGAAATCTGCTTTGCTACTCTCCCAAGGAAAAGTGCAGTCTATTCACCTCCCTTGAAATCTGGACGGGCTTGTGGTTGTTTTAATCAGCAAAATGCAGTGTGAGGAATGCTGTGTGCCTTGTAGACTGGGGCATAACTGCCATGGTGTTCGGATGGTCCAGTCATCTGAGACTCTCCCCCCTTGGACACATCTATCCACTATTCCATGTCTATCTTAACTCACCCAGAGAGTGAGTTAAGTACCATGGGTAGGTAATCCAGTCTTAACTAAGTCCAGCCTTTGAGTCAAACCAACCCAGAAACCAGATACGTGAGTGAAGAAGACTTCAGATGATTTCAGCCTTCAGATATTTGAAACTGCCTCCACTGAGGCCCCAGATATTATGGATTATACACAAGCCATCCTTGCTGTGACCTATCTGGATTCTTGACCCACACAATCAGTGAATGTAACACAATTCCTGCAGTTGTAGAGTAATAAGTATGGATTGCTTGTTCCATAGCAATAGTAACTAAAACAAGGTAGATCAAAGAGTATGAACATTGGGGAAGAAGTGACTGAAGAAATGTTGGAATGGTGAACAGACACAAATACTACAAATGCTGTGTTTACATGCCTCCACCATTTCAGCAGTTAGGCTTTTCATGGGCTATAATGCTCCTGAAAGGACTGATGAAACCGATTAGTGCTAAATGCATTGTACGTGGCTCATGAGAAAGAAGCCAGTTTCCGACACGTATAAGAGCAGTGTGGAGAAAGCCTCCCCATCAACATGTTTTTGTGCGATTTTTAGGGAGATGCTTGACAAAATGTAAGCCAGTAACTTGTTTTCAAGTTCGCCTGGATTGCCAAAATACCAATGATGTCTAAAGCATGGGGGTTGGAGGCAGAGAGAAGGGAAAGTGGAAAGAAATTTTAAATTATCAAAGAAAGGTTCAGCCCAATCCATTTTAATGAAAACAAGACTTTATAGCAAAGTTGCCAGATAGTCCAGTGGATTCAAAGCATTTCTAATTCTCCACGGTCCACAAGATGCCTTTTCCGTGATAATTGTTTCCTCCACAAGCAGAGATGCGCATTTTATAGGCAGACTCTCCTACCAGGTAGGTCTCTACGTCTCTTATTGAAAACATGGCTCAGTCCCTGTGCAGATAAGAAATATTAGGTTTTAGACCAAAATCCAGCCTCTTTTTAAACAGATAATGTTTAAATCAGGAAAAATGACACAAGTCAACTTGCTCAGATAAAGAAAAGGACTTCTGGGGGAGGAAATCTCTTCATACTAAAGAAAAATCACAAAGTGATAGAGACCAAGTTCATGACTAAGAATTGTGTAGAGAGCAATACTGCCATGTGTGGCTAAGTGCCAACAATGTGAATCTGACCCGTCACTCATGTATTAGTTCTCTGTTGCTGCATAAGAAAGTACCAGAACCTGAGCAGCTTAAAACAGCGCCCATTTAGGACCTTACATTCCTGTAGGTCAGAAAGCCAGAGGGCTGACTCCTCTGTTCTGAGTCCCAGGCCGACTTCATGGTGTCGGCTGGGCGGACTCCGTCTGGAGGTTCTGGGGAAGAATCTGCTCCAGGCTCATGGATGCTGTTGGCACAATTCAGTTCCTCCCAGAGGCCACTCTCAGGTCCTTGCCCCAGGGACCCTCCATCTCAACAGTGTGCAATTTCCTCACAGATTTCCTCATGCTTAGGACCTCTGTGAGTTACTCAACTGCAGCCAGCTGGAGAACATTGAAAAGCTCATGTGATTAGGCCAGGCCCACTCTGATCATCTCCTTATTTTAAGGTCAACAGATTCATAATCCTAACACCAGCAAAGTCACACAACCAAGGGAGGAAAAGCCGTGTAAAAGGTCACTGGGGTCATCTTAGATTTCTGCTACAACGGATAGTAAACATCAATGGAACCACTTTGTTAAAAAGACAAACAAAATCCATTGACCTTCATTCACTGCTCTTTTTTTTTTTTTCAATCCTCTCCTGAGGATATTTTTCCATTGATTTTTATAGAGAGTGGAAGGGAGAGGGAGAGACAGAGAGAGAGAAACATCGATGTGAGAGAGACATATCAATTGGTTGCCTGGGAATGCACCGTAACCACGGCCAGGGATGGAGCCTGTAACCGAGGTATGTGCACTTGACTAGAATCAAACCCGAACTCTTCAATCAGCAGCCAATGCTCTGTCTACTGAGCCAAACCGGGAGGCCCATTGCTCCTCATTTAAATGGTCAACTTCAACACTTGGGAACTGTGGCCTATCAGTGGGAGCTTGATTTCAGAGTCAGAAAGAAAACTCTGTGTTCCACTCCTTCTTTGGCCAACTCACATATCCATTCATCACACTGGATGTCAACATCTACATCTGAGGGGGGGGGAGAAGGAAACAATATATATTTCATAGGTTTTTAAAAATAATTAAATGAACTAATAAGGGTAAATAATTTCTAGGTCTATGCTTTCTACATGGTGGGCATGCAAAAGAAACCCCCAGGTTCAGACTGCCCTTCTATAAAATCCTGGTGGGCTGTAAATACAGTGGTTACTTCACCGCTTATCACCTCAAGCAGCAGCACTTTTTATCCTTTTATTGGGCATCCGTCACATGTCAACCTTCTGCTTTATATAACACTCAAATTAAGGCAGAGCAATAAGTCACCAGAGGATTAATATTGCAAATTAATTCTGGGTATACCAATATTTATTGAGTTAGGCTACACCAGTTAATATCAATGTATAGTTAGTGGGAGAATTCAATATGGAAAAGAGAAAAAAAAATAATGAAAATCTGGTACATTTGCTTTCAATTGTAATGGTAATAAACCCTGTAAATAGTCTATTAATTTTTATAACAACCTTATTTTTTAGGAGAGTAGAATCAGGAGGCAGTCATATCTCTTTCTCTATTAATTTATAGCATAAGTTACTCATACCTATGTTTGTCATGGGTCAAAATATTTTAAGGATGTCGACAAGTACACTCACTCCCATTTGCTGATGAAGTTTGGAAATAATTTAAGCAGCTCCTCCAGGATCCTTAAGTACATTAATGCTAGGATCTGGAAAATTCCAGAAAAATCGTCTCCTATTGCAGAGCAAGCCCTGAGTCTTACATCAATTCCTGGGCCATGATGCTTCAGTGACATTCCCACACCTTCCAGACATTGCTATCCTCACATGCATGGAGACAGCTGGATGAAATGAGGTAAGCACACGACGGATTCAAACAGCATGTGGGCCCAGGTCACATATTATTTGGTCTATTAAGAGCTTAGAACTTGTTGCCAATCCAAAGTGCATATCTCATGGCTTCAGAAATACCATATTCCCAAGTTTATTTATCCTTGTTCTGTACAGAGCCCCCATGGAAAAGGCACTCATTTTACAATCAGTTGTTGGTAATAATAACAGACATGGAAATTCACAGAGTTTTGAAGGAAAACAGATGTTTCTGGGCTTCCCCCCAGTATTGAAAGAACAACAGAAAAACATGCCTTGCTTGAGTATATTTTCTACACAAAAACAAAAGTGGGGGGAAAAAAGACTGCATTTCTCTCCTCTAAATGGATTCAAAAACTACTACCAAAATAATCACACTAGGCCAGATCAGAGAGTTGACATTGGTATTGACTCATCTGAAACCATTCCAGAAATTTAGAAGCACAGAGCTGGTTGCTATCAATGAATTTTTGGAATGGAAAAAAAGAAAAGCTGAAAGGATTTTGGAAGTATGTTACTAAGTGGAACTTCCCAATTAAAAAAAATGTTTTTAATTCTTGAAAATTTTCTAATATTTGGAAATGTAGGTGAATTCAAATCTTAGAATTATGACTTTAAATAAATAAATGACTAGTTTATAGACAGAAGGGTCATACTTATTAAGGCAAAGTTTAAAATTAGCTTCCAAGAAGTAAATGCAAATTGTTTTCTGATTTGGACAGTTTGCCTAAATCTCTTTGGTTCTTTGTCCATTCCTTTGACTTGGCCAATGTATCCCCAGTTAAACAACTCAAGCTACATAACACTTCATTTGGGCTAAGAGCCATGTTTCAATTGCCAGTCCTCTAGTAATCCAAAGTGGCAGTCACAGAAATACTTTGTCAATTATAGCATTAATTCAGAAGTGTTTCTTGATCTTAAACCTAGTTAATATTACAAGAACTTTATTTAAGAAAGAACTAGCATACAGAAAATCCTTTGTAAATAGGCTGGGTTTTTTGTTGTTGCCTTTTTAGGGTGTCAATGAAAGAAACATTCAAACCTGCAGAGAATTTTTATGAGTTCATTGGAGCCAAACGGACAACAATTGCCAGAAGCAAAATCTCAATGGATTGAGAAAATGCTTCAGAAAACGACAGTTTTACCACTTATTTAAAAAAATTAGAATCAAAGTGGAAGACAGATGGAGGTTCCATGAAATCCATTGGAATTGGATAACAAGTAAAAGGCATAGATACATACTTCTTTTACACTGGTGGGTGTAGGATTGTTAATAGTCAACAACGTACATCATAAAAGCAACAATGAGGGGTTTTGTGGCCTCTGCTCAGGTGTAGAGGTTGTGCCCTGAGGGGCTCAAGGTAAAAAAAAAAAAAAAAAAGGAAATTACCCTGACATTCCAAAGGTATGTTATCCTAGATGCCAAAAGGCAATAGACAGGCTCAGGTAAGGAAGATACTGGCCCAGGACATGACTACATACCATGACTTGGTTTTAGCTGGATGGTTTTAATTCAGACCATCCTATGTGGTTACTTGGAGGTCTCCTGGAACTCTCACACAAATATGCAGCTTATCCAGGGGTTACATATTCAATAACAATTCACCTTTCACAAGAGCACTATTTGCGTGTGTGTGTGTGTTAGTCTTCACTGGAGGATATTTTTCTATTGATTTTTAGGGAGAGGGAAAAAGAGAGGGAAAGACAGAGAGAAACATCAATGTGAGAAAAATACATGGATTGGTTGCCTCCTGCATGAGCCCCGACCAGGGCCAGAGCTGGGGAGGAGCCTGCAACCAAGGTATGTGCCCTTGACTGGAATTGAACCGGGGACCCGTTGGTCTGCAGGCCAATGCTCTACCCACTGAGCCAAACCAGCTAGGGCCAAAACCCCTTTTAACAGAAACAATATTAAAGGAATGGAGGGGTGGGTTACATAAGCATTTATAATCTTGCCTTCCAGATTATAAGCAGAATCCTCCTTTTGAAGCACGCCGCAGAAATGCCGTTAGGATTTTCCCACTATTGTTTAGTTTTAGATAAGTCTGGACCCTCCATGTCTCCCAAATATCCCTTCACTTTTCCCAATGCCATACTTTCCTGGCACCACCCCCTTCCTGGGAGTCTGTCCTATTCCCACTCTCCTTATTGACATTTTATCTTTGTTAGGTTTTTTTTTTTGCTCAAAAACGATTCTTCTATTAAAAACTACTCTATCAAACCAGACTGTAAAAAGAATATTACTTCATTATGAAACACTCAGAAAATAAAGGACCATAAGAATAACATTTTAAATTCACTTTAATTCTAGCATCAAGAGATATGGTTAACATTTTGATTAATACTCTGGGCAGACTTTTATTTTTTGTGTATACATGTAAAAACATATCAGAGTATACATAGTATCTCATCAACTCTATTCTCATTAGTGACTGCAATATAGACATGCTAACAAATACAGCTATTTCCACACTTCTTCCCTTGATGGTTTCTCTAAAGTTGTGTATCAGTCATTTCGTGTACCTTGCGGCACCCAACACAGAGTGTGGTGGGCAGTCACAGAGAGTAATGCGTGTGCGGTAGGTGTCGCTGAGTCGGCTCCGATTCCTGGTGACCCTATGAACGAGTGGTGTCCGCAACGTCCTCTCCTCGCAGCCCTGCGCAGCTCCTGTACGTTCATGCCTACGGCTTCTTGTATGGAGGCAACCCGTCTCATATTTCGTCTCCCTCTTTTCCTGCTGCCTTCTATTTTCCCCAGCATTATCATCTTTTTTTCAAAGAACCCTGCCTCTCATGATGGGCCCGAGAGCAATATACATTCAGGTATAGATTTTGATTTGGCAACTTTTGTCTATTTACAATGATCAGGATAAAAAAATTTACTAATGTGGAGTGACTTTTCAGTTAGATTTTACATAAAATTTTGTTTCATATCAGAGAAATGCAGAGAAAATTTGACCCATAAACCATGCATATGATGACATACACTTATGTTATTATATATAATATAACATACTCAAATATTTGTTAAATAAATTTAAAAATTTTTAAAAATCTAAAAAATAAGATGGTTATAGAGAGAGATAAGGCTCTTTAAAACAAATTCGGGTCCTTGTTACCCCTAGATAAGGTGGAAGTTCCAACTTCCCACCTAATACCAGCTTGGATGGCAGGGGTAGGAATTCCTTCTTTACTGCTCCCATTTGTCCTGTGCTGATACCATGGAGTGATGACTCAATACCCCTGGACCAGGGTGAAAATGCTCCACTGACCTCACCCCAGCAGGGAGTGGAAGGAAGCATCAATTCTCAGATAGGGTTGCGAGACCTGGATCTTCAACCATCTCCACCTACTGTGTGGGGAGTGGAGGGATATATCTTTCCCATCCCATCGGGCAGAGGTGAAAGTGCCAGCTCCACACCTAACCTTCTGTAGCACCATCTTGAGGAGTTGGGGTACCTCATTATAGCCTGACTGGCACGTTAGTCTACCCACTGATCTTTTATTGGCATGAGTGGGACTGGGGCCATGATTTTTTCTGTAGTGTTTGGCTGGAGTAGAGAGAGAGGTTAGTATCTAAGTTTTCTTGCTAACGTGTCCCTTTCCTGGACCTTTGGCTAAAAAAAAGAGGCTTCTGTTGGGGCTTTTGTGTCTGCCCTTGTTGGTGTGTCTGGCTTGCCAAGTTCTTTGTCTCCAAGTATAGGCTATATGAGTCTAAGAGAAAAGGCAGGGAATGTCCCCCTGTGCTAATCCTTGGACCCTGAGTTTCCTACCCGATCTTCCTTCTTTTCTCCAGTTTTTAGAGCTTGTTTTGTGTTGCCAGGACTGACTGGCAGACCCTGACAGACGGATGAATGATGACTCTGACACATGTTTCTGTAAAAGAGAGGCTAAGGGACTGCCTGGCTATAGCCACCAAGTAGCCTTGTTCACCTGCCTCCTTAGGCATTTATTGTACAACAGCTTGAACTAAAATTAACTACTATCAGCAGGGTAAGCATTCTTGAGGAGACACATTTGTCCTTCAAGCAATGACGTGTCTAAGTAAACACCTGGGAGCTCAGACTTGTTTGGAGAAGTCAAGGCAGGGGCAGGCGCCTTCAGCAAACTCCTGTTCCATGCCTCCCCACAATGGGTGTGACTTTTAGTCATTCATAGAAGAATAAATGTCTATTCTTCCTTCTCAGAGCACAGTCTTATGGCATGATTTTAAAATGGTGCTGTTTCAAAGGCATACCTGGAAAAATTCACATTATTAGTGATTTTACAACACATTGTGATCCCCAAGTTAAAACTATTAATGAAAAACCTTCATGAAAAATTACTATTGAAAATCTATACATAGAAAATTCTGCCAAATATCATTCTTGTGATTAAACACATGCTAACATATGTAGTAACTCCATATGTTCATGTATTTCCAATTATCTAAAATTTATTTGAAGCACAAAACACTGTTGGCAGACCACTCCAAAATGATTATTCTTTCTCATCTTTTTGACGGGAAAAGAGAAAACCATATGATATGAGAAATCCTTTGTATTAGCGGACTGAGGTAGGTGATTTCTTCCACAGCATGCTCAGTTTCTGATTGCCATTGTCATCAGACCATGTCAACCTATTATCAAGGTGGAAATCGCCCAGAAGTCCGCCCTTGGGGAATCAAGATGCTACACAGTGGGCTGAGACCCATAAAGAACTGCTTGCATTCCAGATGAGGGAATAATTTTAACCCATATTATTCTTTCTTAGGAGTTTATCACATCATAAAAACAGTAGATGTTGAAAACCAAAGGAGGATTGGTCACAAGAATACAAATGTTCTGAATAATGAAAAGAGCAGTTCATTGGAAAGGCTTTGGTGTTGAGTGTAAGAAGTCTGAAAGGGTATAATATGTCTAATGGTCACATTTTGTATTGCATTCACTTGAGGCCAAGATTTTGAATGTAAAATAACCTGTCAATCTGGTGGTTCTTTCTAATTATCTGGATTTTGACTTCCTATAAGTGTGGTCTCAAATTTAACATCAATTTTGGCACACAGTACACAACACTCAAAAACACACTGAGATGCTAAAGAGGAAACTGAGAATGGAAATGGGAAGGAATACTAATAAAAAAGCTCAAATCTTTTCTAAATATATGTCTTAGAATCTAACTTTTGGTGAGGATTGTGTATGCTTTGGGATACAGTGGAGCAATGCACAGGGCCGTTCTCATGGTTTCTCACCATCTAGTTGCAGTCACATATCTAAGGGTGAGGAAAATTCTGCTCTTATGACATTTTGGTATTAAATGATGTGAGCTTTTCTGCAGTAGTTTGACACTTCAGGATCATCAAAAGTGGTAATTTAAGCAAAATGTAGGCGTCTTTCATTCTAGATACAAAGAAGTAGCAATGGTTATTTTTAGGTAATGTTGACATCCTGCAAATCTACACAACCATAAAGGACCCTAGTTTACATACTAACTCACTGAGAAGCTGTCCCATCTAATGACTTAATTAACTTGATAAACATTACCCAGTTTCTTGTAGTAATGCCTCCTGTGAGTTCTTTCTCCACATGTCTTGATTGCCAAGGGAGTTCCTAACAGTGTTAAACATTACCTCCTGTCTGAGGCCTTTCCTGATACATTCCCATAAAGTTTCTGCTCTCTCCATGGTACTCTCATCATTTCTTACATATATTTAGGTAAGAGGTTTCCCATTGGAGGTGATTTTGTCACCCAAGAAACATTTGTCAAATTGTGGAGACATATTGGTTGCTACAACTGAGGGGGTGTTACTAGAAACTAGCAAGTAGAGACCAGACATGCTACTTAATATCCTACAACTCATAGGAAAACTCAAGACACATATAGCCTACAAGACCCAATCATGATGAAATAGAAAATCTGAACAGACCAGTAATGAGTAAGGAGACTGAATCAATAATCAAAAATTCCCATAAAGAAAGTCCAGGACCAGATGGTTTCACTGGTGAATTCTACTAAACATTTAAGGAATTTTCATCAATCCTTCTCAAACTCTTCCACAAAACTGAAGAGTAAGGAACTAACTCATTTACTGAGGAAACAGTTACCATGAGACTAAACAAGATAAGAACACTGTATGAGGAGAGAAACTAAGATGGCGGCATAGGTAAACACTGGGAAATGGCTGCCTCCCACAACAACTTCAAAAATACAACAAAAAGACAAAACGGACATCATCCAGAACTACAGGAAGGCTGGCTGAGTGGAAATTCTACAACTAGAAGGAAGAAAAGCACACTGAGAGCCAGAGGAGCTGCAGAGGTATAGTGCAGAGGTACGGAGTGGGGAGAAACTGGACTGTCTGGCAGCAGGCAGAACTCTGAACTTGAGGGCGGCTTTCCCTCAGAGGAGCTTGCAGCAATTATCGGGACCTTGAGACGCACGGCCCCTTAGGGCAGGGCTGAGGATCCTTCATAGCTGCTTGCTCCACTTTTTGATTCCCTGAGACCCTGCCCCACCCAGGCTGCAGCAGAGGCTTTTGCATATGAATGCCCCGGCCCTTTGCAACCTGAAAATTACCTAACAGATTGCAGCTGGGCCCCACAGACCCAGAACTTCCAAGAGAAGGCCCAAGGCCCCACAGCAGCTTGCATTGCTTCACAGCGGGGCCTCATCAGGGCACCTCCAAACTCCAAAAAAGGAAGGGGAATCTGCAGTTCTCTTCATAGCTCCTGCCAGGTAACCTCAGGCAGAGGCTAAATTAGCACTTCCTTAGATCTAAGAGCCGGTGTACCCAGTGGTCAGAGGGGGACCATCCAGATTACAACTCCTCAGATTCATAAGGGACACACTCAGGGGGCAGACTCAGTGAGCACCGAAGCCCCACTGAAGCAAGTCTTGCCCCAGAAGGGTGTCTTCAGCACAGAAGTTCTCCCACTACAGACACAGCTGATTCTCACTGCCAATTGGCCTGGAGGTCAATTCCTCCCAGTGATCCTACAACAATCAAGGCATAACTACAACAAGACTGTGCACAAAGCCCACAAAGGGATGCACTAAGAGTGTCCACCACAGGTAACTGGGGAGGCTGAGCCACTGGGCCCTAAAGAAAACCTAGCACATAAAACCACTCTACCAACACAGAAGCATAAAAAATGCAGAGACAAAGAAACAGGTCACAAATGACAGAGATGGAGGAAAGCAAACGACTGGATATAGAGTTCAAGGCCACATTTATAAGGTTTTTCAAGAATTTTATGGAAACTGCCGATAAATTTAGTGAGACCCTGGAGGATATGAAAAAAGACCAACTAGAAATTAAGCATACACTGACTGAAATAAAGAATAATATACAGAGA
>NW_006297021.1:672974-674015 GCF_000327345.1 Myotis davidii | reverse complement strand
TGAATATAATTAACAACATAAACTGATGAACAAAAACAGATCCAGAGACAGAGAAGCATTGATCAGACCATCAAACCTCAGAGGGAGGGTAGGGGAGGGTGGGGTAAGGGGGAGAGATCAACCAAAGGACTTGTATGCATGCACATAAGCCTAACCAATGGACACAGACACCAGGGGGGTGAGGGCATGAGCGGGGGGTGGGGGGTAGGGTGGAGGGGGTAACGTGGGGATAAGGACACATATGTAATGTCTTAATCAATAAAAAATATATTTTAAAAAAAACACTGTATGAGGAGAAAACTACAGGTCCAAATCCCTGATGACTTACATATGCAAAAATTCTCAATAAACACTAGAGCACCGCATTCAAAGCATATTAAAAAGATCATAAACCATGATGGAAAGAGTTCATCCCTGGGATGCCAGAATGGTTTAACATAGCTAAATCAGCAAATGTGATATAACACATCCACAGAATGAAAGAAGAAAATATTACATACTCAACAGAATCATTATGAAAATATCACATAATCATTTCATCCTTCAAATATCTGATAGTTATCTATATTAAACATCATCGTTTGGGAAGCATCCTGGATCACTAATTAACTTTTAATTATTAAACATTTCATTGCAATTAACTAGCACATATTCTTAGAAAAGCAATATTTTAATCAATAATTTATGAAGTCTAACTAAATGAATGAATACTGTGTTGAATAAATGATTCCTTAAACCTGATATAATATCAAGTTTTTTGGAACTTACCTAATTAATTTTTATCTTTACATTATTGCCATTTATCTACTTGGTTACCCACTAGATACTCATTAAAGGCAAGAATTATATCTTATTCAGTTTTCTAGATTCACTGAGTTATTTACCTGAGTATCTTCCTGAACATTATTATTAATATACTAGTAACTGTGCACATGAATCTGTGCACCAGTAGCTCGCTGGCACCCTCCTGTAGCTCTCTGCCTGCTGCCCCGCCCTCCTGTAGCTCCCCCTGCTCCTCCTCTCCCCCCACCCACCCCCCTT
>NW_006297021.1:667366-672889 GCF_000327345.1 Myotis davidii | reverse complement strand
ACGAAGACCCACCCCTGTGCCCACCGCAGCCTCCCAGCCCACAGTTCCTTTCAAGGTGCACGAATTCATGCACTGGGCCCTAGTTATATTATATTAAAACTAGAGGCCAGTGCACGAATTCATGCATGGGTGGGGTCCCTCAGCGTGGCCTGCAGGGATTGGGCCAAAACCGGCAGTGCAACGTCGCCTGCTGCTCCTGCCTACTGCTCCTGCTCATCCAGGCCCCACTGCACTTGCCACAGGCTCACACCCAGTCAGTCCTGATTGTGGGAGGCTTGCACCCCTGAAGTGGTGCTTGCCAGCCATGAGCCCTGTGTCTGGCACCTGTTCCAAGAGGGATGGTGGGGGGAGGGCTGGGTCGTCATCAACCCTCTGGGCAGGCGGTGGGATGCCCTTGTTGGCCCGGGATCCAGATCTGTCCTCCCAGGTGTCAGGAGCCACCTGGCAGCTGCTTTTATATTGTTTCTTCCTTGTGGAGTGTCTAGGGAGGGGAAGTGGCCATGGTGGCTGAGGCAGACTTCTAGGAGGCTGGCGGTGCTGTTGGGATTGTGCCAGCAGCACTGGTCTGTCGGTGCCTGGCCCATTCTCTGGCAATTAGACCTGCAGGACTACTGAGGGAGTGAGTGGTTGCTGCCAGGCTGGTGGGCTGCCAGGACAGGTCAGTCAGCTGATTGACACTCCTGCTATGGGAGCGCACTGACTACCAGGGACAGCTCCTGTGTTGAGTGTCTGCCCCCTGGTGGTCAGTGCACGTCATAGTGACCACTCGATGTTGCTTAGGCTTTTATATATATAGACTAGAGGCCCGGCGCACAAAATTCATGCAAGGGACTTGGCCCTTGCAGCCCTGGCTTCATCCAGAAGGTCGTCGGGAAGGACATCTGGAAGGTCATTCGCCTGTCTGGTCTAATTGGCATATTACGCTTTTATTATTATAGATGTGGAATTTAATGTGATTGCATTAAGGCTTATTTTCATGATGAAATTAAAATTTGACAATAATGGGTTGAAGTTTAGGATATTTTACTGTTTTACTTTATCTGTGTTTTCTATATATTCTTGAATACCCTTCAATAATTTAACGATAGAAAAGAAAGAAAGTAACATTTGGTTTGGAGTAAAAGAGGAGAAAATATAGCATTCACCAAGTGACCAAACTTAACATCCCAAATAGCTAACATTTTGGACAGAAAAAGAATAGGGAGAGCTGGTTTTTCTAGTGTTTTTCTTTTGCTATCCTGCCCCTTAGAGAAATCCTTACAAGATCAGCTTGATTTGAAGCACTTATGAAAATAAGTATTTATAAACTCATGATAATAATTCCAATAATGTTGCCCATTTAGATAGACCCACTGCACCCTAAAGATAATTTATATTTAATTTTGTTTGGTGTTACCTTGATCACTTCTTAATTATATGATTAAATCCCTGAAATTATGACATTAGGAAAGTTTAGTGAGTTACAAGGACTGAGGGTTTGGGCTTCATTTACAAAATGAGCAAAGCATCATTATCGAAACAAATATCAATTTAGATGACTGTCCTTATTTTAAGCCTGGAAGCAACAGAGCTCTGCCCATCCCACGCGCGTGAGGAACTCCCTTTTGCACAATTATGTACTCATGCTGCGTGGGTGGCTATGAGGCTTAGTACCTTTGCTCACTCCTTCCCCATCCGCACTGGAATCTAATTGAAATGCAGAGCACTAAGGGGCAGTAATCAGCGGTCACTAAGCCCACTATCTCTGCAAGACTCCTGTACTTGCTTGTCCTGCTCTGGGCAGCGCTGTCTGCACTTTGTGTTGGAAGTCGCATTGCCCTCATGCTCTTTAGAAGTAACCATGCCTTCCTATTCTTCTACCAATGACTCCTGCAAGCCACAGAGTTTAAAAGAGAAGCTCAACAGGTTTTATTTCTTCATCTTAAAATTACTTTTCTATCTTTACCCAAAGATATGGGTATTGATATGAGAAAGAGAGACAGAGAGAGAGAGAGAGAGAGAAATCCATCAGTTGCCTCCCACTCCCATACCTGCCTGGACTGCAGGATGGAACTAGTAACCTAGGCATGTGCCTTTTTTAAAATATATTTTATTGATTTTTTACAGAGAGGAAGGGAGAGGGATAGAGAGTTAGAACCATCGATGAGAGATAAACATTGATCAGCTGCCTCCTGCACGCCCCCTACTGGGGATGTGCCCACAACCAAGATACATGCCCTTGACCAGAATCGAACCTGGGACCCTTCAGTCCAATGGCCGACACCCTATCTACTGAGCCAAACTGGTTAGGGCTAGGTATGTGTCTTGACTGGGAATTGAACCCGCAACCTTTTGGGTATATGGAACTATGCTCCAACCCACTTAGCCACCTGGCCAAAGCAAAACTCAATAGGTTTTAAGCCTTTTCTTCCATTTTTGGCAGTAACTCCATTTGATGGTTTCTTCAGCTTCAGAAAGTCCAGTGCAGGCAATGCCAGCCTTGATGCTGAAATTGTAACAGACTTTCCTGGAGTTTTCTGTGCGACCGTACATATGAGGGCATGCCGCCCCGCTCCCTGTAGCCATTTCAGGAGCCTGGAGTGTCCCCAGGGAGCTGTCGGAACAATCAGCACCTCCTGCAGGAAGAGAGGAAGTGCCACCCAGTGGAAATGCTTAACTACCTGAAGTCCAGGCTGAAATAACAAACCTTCTGACAAGCCACCCAGGGCCGCACAGAGACATGGGAACATTCTCACGGGGGCAGGGAATGCCAGAGGACTCGTGCTAAGGAGGATTCTGTTAAGAATTTTGTTTCCCAAGAAGGAAGACGGCAATGTGGTCGTGCAAAATAAATTAAGCACCAGCGAGAAATTTTCCCTGACCTAATGCGTTGCAGGAAATCTGCAGACCTTGGCCCCTGCGTCAGAGCGCAAGCTTGTCACCATCCCACATGGAGGGTTGGGGGGGTGGGGGGGGAGGGAGGTCCCTAAGCTCAAGTTCAGAGTTAAACAAAAACCTGCCCGGGGGATCCACTATGCCACAAATTGCGGGAAACGGAGAGCTTGGTTTCTCATGCCTGTGAAAAAACTAAGGATTTAAATTCATTATCTTCTCTTTCCCAAGGAGCACTCTGTATTTGAGAGAATCTGTGGACTGAGCTGGGGCCGGGAAGGTCACCCCTTAGGTCAGCTGTGCTCAGAGGTTGGTCAAGCGGGAGCCCTGGCTCTTCTTTTGGAGTTTCTTAGTCAGAGTTTGGGTGAGAACCTGTGAATTGTTCATCTCTGTCATCCCAGCAAGCCCTGAGCTCTGGACGCCCCTCTGAACAGCTCTGCTGGCACAGGTCCCTTCACCCCATCATGACTCAGCGTGGGGCACTGAGGTCTGACTGCTGGAAGACCCGGGAGGAGGGGCGTCCTTGCAGGGCTGAGCAACCTCCTCCCCGGGGGACAGTGCCACGTCTGTGCCAGGGCTGCCTGTTGTGTCCACAGCAGGACAGTTAGTGTGAGCAGAACCACTCCCGGACAGGATACTCAGAGGGTATCCCTACCCACGGACACTCAGCGACCTTTTCCACTCGGGACAGACTGCAGGCAGAGGTACCCTGGGAGTGGTCCTGGGGACCAACCCCTGTGGCAGGGTCCCAGCTGATGGGCAAGGAGGCTGTGAGCCTGAATGTGGAACATGAGATATGACTTGAAGAAAGTTAAGTCGGTCAATTTAGCCAAAAGAAGGACCTGGAGCCTCCACAGGCACACTCCTGAAGATGACTCAGTGGATTGGAGACCATCTGCAGGGTGACCTTGGGAAGCTGAAACCTAGGGTCCTTAAGACTGTGATTAAATTTATTTTAAATCCTTGCTCTGGAAATCACCTCTCATTCTCTCTCTCTTTCTCTCCCTCTCAGAGACCTAATAAGTCGGTCAATTTAGCCAAAAGAAGGACCTGGAGCCTCCGCAGGCACACTCCTGAAGGTGACTCAGTGGATCGGAGACCATTTGCAGGGTGACCTTGGGAGGCTGAAACCGACCTGACTGCTGGTCAGGTTAATGATAACATCTTGACCTCAGTTATGTTTCAGGTGGAATGATCCCCTGCCTGATTTCCCATGAGAAGGGACAGAAGGATGCTGGAAGAGGCCCCAGAGCTGCCCTCAAGACCGGAAAAAATGATTCATTGCCCTCACCTCACATCTGGCAGATCAGCTCCCAGCAGGACCCAAGCCCCTAACCCACAGTGTCTTGGGATTTTGCCCTGGATAACCTGTAACCTACAGGCCATCGGGGAGTTAGGGCTTTTGAACATTAGCTTCCCGTTCTCCTGGGTGGAGCCATTCATCAGTAAAATGGCCACTATTTCTTCACTGCAGTTCTTGGTCTTGGTGTTGGGCTCTGCCAGCGCCTCATCCATCAACTCACCCCCAGAGGAAAGCCACCCGCATCCAGGAACATGGGATTAAATAGAGACAGACTAGCTCCACAGAGAAACCATAACATGTTAAGACCTTCTTAGTTCCAACCATTGACTTCCTCCGAGTTCTTACAATTGCAATCAGAGTCTCTTAGTTACTACCTTTGGGGAGATGCTTCGGTCCTCTGCCCCTGCCTGTCTGAGTGACCAAACAAAAGGACTTCGGGCCCTTCAGGGAAGGGAGGTCCCTAGGGCTTTTCAGGTAGAACCAGGCTTTCCTGCCACCGAAGGGTCTTTTAAGACAGGGAGTGGGGCTGTGGACATGGTGAAGAGAATTAGTTAGAAATAAATATAAGGCTATGGAAGGACTTTAAGTGATGGGTTAATATGACCCAATCGTGTTTTTAAAACATTGTCCAGCTACTGAGATAGGATTTGGGCAGGATGGAAGTGGGAGGACCATGCCTGGGCCAATGGTCAGTTGGGGGTATTGTGTCCTGGATGTGAGAGGTGCCAGGAAAATCAAGTGATGTTTTCTGACTCTGCTCCCCAATACCCCAGAGAAGCAGATATACTTAGAAAGAGACCTTTGCCTGGTGTTTCAAGAAAAGGCTGTTTGGGAAAAACTAAGATGGCGGCATAGATAAACACCGGAAAATTCCTGCCTCCCACAACAATTGAAAAATACATCAAAAACACAAAACGGACATCATCCAGAACTACAGGAAGGCTGGCTGAGTGTAAATTCTACAACTAGAAGGAAAGAAAAGCACACTGAGAGCCAGAGGAGCTGCGGAGGTAAAGTGCAGAGGTAGGGGACTCGCCCGTGTGGAAAGGGTCTGGCACTGAGGACACGGCTGTCTTTTTGAATCAGGAGGGAGTCACAAGCTCCCGACGGCTCTGATCTCCGGTTCCGGGAAGTCTCTGGGGACCCAGTACTCATACGGGGAGAAACTGGACTATCTGGCAGCGGGTGATCTTGAGGGCGGCTTTCCCTCAGAGGTGCTTGCAGCCATTACCGGACACTGAGACTCCCAGCTCCTTAGGGCAGGGCTGAGGCTCCGCCATAGCTGCTTGCTCCGCCCTTTGATTCCTTGACACCCCGCCCCACCCAGGCTGCGGCAGGAGCTTTTGCAT
>NW_006297021.1:664926-666006 GCF_000327345.1 Myotis davidii | reverse complement strand
ATGGAGGAAGCCAAGGTGCCCCACCTGCCGCGGCGCAGCTCTGAGCTCCAGATACAACAATGTTGCAATTATAGAAGCAGACAAACCCCAGATTCCTGCTTTCAGCCAGCCGGCCTCGGAGCTGGAGCCGCAACAAAGTTTCAATTACACATATGTAATATCTTAATCAATAAAAAAAAGAAAAAAAGAAAAGGCTGTTTGATTATGTGTTGTGTGTTCTTTTTTTCTGTCTCCTTTTACTTGGGTACATAAAATTGGATTTATCATGTATTTTTATTTTTTAATATAAATTTATTGATTTCAGAGAGGAAAGAAGAGAAGAGAAGAGAAGAGAAGAGAAGAGAAGAGAAGAGAAGAGAAGAGAAGGAGAGAGAGGAAAAGAAAAATGCATAGTACAAAGTAGCATGCATAGGTAACTCAGAACATAGGACGCCCTGGTTGTCACAGGGGAGTGCTGACAGAGGAGTGGTTGGTAACTGTCCCATTCTGTCATAAATGAGGTTACAGGTTCAGAGGGAATCACTGACTTCCCCAAGGGCAATAGTCCACTAAGACCAGAACTAGAATGGGGGTCTTGATATGGCAGCTCATGCTTTTGCCTCCTGGGCACGTAGTTTGGTAACCCCACGTATTTTAGAGCATCTTTACGTTGAAATGAGTGGAAGTACGCTGAAGAGGTCAGAGTTTTGATGGAACTGTTCTCTCCTGACCACAGGCTGATAGAATTCAGGATTAGGAAGGGCCTGAGAGGCCAGAATGACAGCACGTTGTGAGATGGGTGAGATCACCACCGTACATACTTGTAAAACCCAGTAGCAGACAAGCTCACTGCATCCTGGTAGGCAGCTGTGACCTGAGGAGAAGAAATGGCCATTAGGAAGGGGTAAGCATGGTTTCCAGTAACCATGACCCAGCACTAAGCCTTTGTATGCTCATCCTCCTTCTCTGGAAGTTGATCAACCCTTGACTGGTGCTCTCACCTCACACCCTCACCACCACCCCCTGCATCAGGTCCTTGACATCAAAGCCCGGAGCACTACAATGGTCTCCTAACTGGTCTTCCTGCCTCAGGTTGCATCC
>NW_006297021.1:628252-664520 GCF_000327345.1 Myotis davidii | reverse complement strand
GAGTTTGCCGACCATGGGATTAGACAACAAGATATAAGAACCATTTTTAAAAGAGGGCCTGGGGGTGCGGGGAGGGCGGGAGAGGGCTGAAAAAGTTTAATGGGGGAAAAAGGAGGACCTATGTAATACTTCCAACAATAAAGATTAAAAGGGAAACAAAACAGAGGCCCGGAAGATGCAGAGAGGAATGCCACCTGTCTCAGGACACTGAGCAGTGGCCCGGAAATGGCTGTGCGGGCAGGGTTTCTCCTCCATCACACCTCCTCAAGGTCTTCCACAGTAGATCGCCTGTAGCTTCTCTGGCCCGGCTGTACCTGGAGCAGATGCAACTGTACTATGCTGGCCAGTGCAGGTGCACAAGGGCTGCCCAGGAGGGACAGGAGGACTGCAAGGCTTTCAACCACACAGCACCTTCTAGTCTTTAAGACTTGACTACCCTTCTGCCAGGGGAGCAGCACCAAGGAACACACGCTAATGAAGACGGTGATGTTTGGCCTGGTCACGACAGGGTGGTGGTCTTGAGGAGGTGCTTCCAGGATCAGAATAAGCCCTATTGATTCTAGATGGCTTTATGCACCTAATGTCTCTAGAATTTCTCCCTCAACCAAGTTTGAGCACCATATTCAGTTTCTTGGTCTCAATTCTTCATTTCCTGTCATCTCCCTGGAAATTGGGCATTTGTCTCTTTCCTCACAGAGTAGATAGTATTCATTCCATCCGTTCATTCCAGAACTCTGCATTGAGTTAGAACCATGTGCCTGACAATTCTAACTAGATCCCAGAGACTGAGCCCTGGAAAAAGGGAAACTTGCCCTTACGAGCTTTAATGAATCACAGGGTGATGTGTGGTGAAGATTACAACCAGGAGAACCTAGAGGTCGCTGACCCATTCTGGGCATCCGGTGGGAGAGAAAATGCATTTCCTATTGCTGCTTCTCCTTCTGTGTCTCCTGGCCCCACTCTCATCCAGGCACCGTATCCCCACTGACCACTGCCCAGGTGTGACCTTCCCACTTCCACCCTGCCTGGGCTAGTCAATTCTTTCCTCAAACCCTAACCGGTTCGGCTCAGTGGATAGGGCATCGGCCTTCAGACGGAAGGGTCCCAGGTTCGATTCCGGTCAAGGGCATGTAGCTTGGTTGCAGGCACATCCCCAGTAGGGAGTGTGCGAGAGGCAGCTGATCGATGTTTCTCTCTTATCGATGTTTCTAACTCTCTATCCCTCTCCCTTTCTCTCTGTAAAAATTCAATAAAAATATATTTTTTAAAAAAATTCTTTCCTCAGTAGTCTGGAAAATGTTTGGAAAACATGAATTGGGTCACGCTAATCCATCACGTAGAATCCTTCCATAGCTTCACTTAGTTCTAATTAAATCTCTTTGCTATGGGCCCCAGGCCCCTGCCCTGCCCACCACTCTCTGCCTCTGACTTCACTCATCTCCTGCTGTTCCCAGTGAGTCTGCCATGACTCAGCCAGGGCCCTGGTCAATTTCCCCAGCATGTGGGCCTCCAGCTCTGGGTTTTCCTGGTGCCTCTCTGCCTGGAATTCCCCTTGTTTCTGACTAAAAACTCATACTCAGACCTCAGCGTAGGAGACATCTCCTCCCAGAGTTTCCACCCTCTCGTGTCTTTCTAGATCTAGAACCTACAAAAATTATATTTTGTTTGTTTACTTCTACATTGTTTTTCTCTGCTAGCAGACTATAATCTCCATAAGGTTAAGAACCATTTCTCCTGTTATCAACCAGAGTCTAACTTAGTGCCTGGTACATTATAGACTCTAAATGCACTTTTGCTGAATAAATAAATGGATGGTGTTAGAGATACTTTTTAAAAAATCAAATAAAATCTTTGTCAGAAAGATTAACTACATAGGTAAGGGAAGAAAACTAAATTGGAAAATGTTTAAATGATGTTTAAAGAAACTGTTCTCTTCTGTATTAGACACAGTTTTCCCGAGAAACAGAACCAACCGACTACATAAGTGTGTGTATAAGATAACTGGCTCGTGCAGCTATGGAAGCTGTCAAGGCCCGAGATTTTCAATATGAGTTGGCAAACTGGAGACTCAGGAAAAACTACGGCTTAGTTTTAGTTCAAGTCCAAAGGCCCGAGACCCAGGAGGGTTTATGGTGCCATTTCAGCCTGAAAGCCAGGAAGCTCAGTCCCTGAGGAGAGCCGAAGTTTCAGTGTGAGTCCAAATGATGTCCGGTTCAAAGGCAGTTAGGCAGGAGGAACTCCCTCTTACCACAATCCTTTCTGTTCTGTTCAGGCTTTGAACTGATGGAATGAGGTGCACCCTCATCAGGAAGGGCAATCTGCTTCACTCAGTCTACCAATTCTGTGTTAATCTCATCCAGAAACAACTCTCACAGACACACCTGGGATGATGTCTGACCAAATGATGGCACAACATGGCCCAGTCCACTTGACAAATAAAATTGACCATCACAGTCTTCCTTTAACATCACGATTTTGTGTCCAGTTGAACTCGAGTTCATGGTGCAGGGAGCTACAGAGTACACTATTCATAGGACCTAGGGACTCAGTGTGTCCTTCTTGAGCTAGAATTCTGCACTACAGGTGATTAGATATAACCAGAGGCACAGCAAGAACCCAGAACTGCAAAGTCATCATCATCAAGTCACAGAAGAGAACAAATGGAATCTGTAATGTTTATTTACAACAATAGTTATTAGTATTGAATAAGTGCCCTTTACTGACTATGCGCCAAATACTGTGCTAAGCACTTTATCTATAGCAACTCATTTAATCATCATAATACTCATTTAATCATCATTTATCCATTTATCCAATCACAGGTGAAACATAACCTCATATTTGGAGCATACTCAGGACCCTAGAGTTTTGTTGGGTCATATTTTTTCCTGTGCAATTGTATGCATACAACAATCCTGGATTAAGTATGAATTTTATGCAAGGATAGTTTTGTATTTATGACTTCCCTCCGCTTTCATTATTTTGGATGGTAAAAATTCATCAGTTGGAATGACTAATGCAGGTCACCTATTTGTAGCTCAGGACACTTAAATGGTTGATTTGATGAATATAAAATAGGTCTAACCCAGTTGTGTAGAATACAAACAGGGAAATAAGAAGACCTAGCCACAAATTACTCAAGTTCCAAGCCTTAACTGGGGAAAAACTGAGGAGTTATGTGGGGCACATAATAAGGTTTGCCATTAGCTACAACTCATTCCACTGTTCTCTATGCTTTTAGACTTTTAGTTTTGTGAGTGGAGAGGGATTAATCTTGTGAACCTGGCTAAGCAATCAGGAGTTCTGTGTTCGCCCGTACTTGTCTTTGAGGACACTTGAACGTGAATAACAGTCCTCTGTGCACATTGCTTCAAGTACCATGAGGCCATGTGCTTGATGGAGCTGGAGCCAGGCAACCTGTGAGTGGCAAAATGTAGCAGGATGCCAATATTCCCTTCAGCCCAGCCCGTGCACTGAGCAGGACACCTTCAAACACTGTCCCTAGCCCCCTGTGCCTACTCTTTTCCTTTTTACAGTTTCTCCAAGAATTAACTCCTATTCTGTAGGTTGCTTTAATAATGCTTCTAAATATTCCTCACGGCTCAAGAGTTCATGGGTATACACTCATTTAGTTGTTTTAAAATAATTCCTAGGGATGATTGCTTACTCTAAAAAACATTTCTCCCAGATAATGACATATAATTACAGTGATGGACTTGTGTTTGGGCACTGTCTGTGCAAAAATATATCAGGAACATTAACACAGATATTACAAATAATGCACATTAGGTAAATGGGCAGCTGTGAAATGTGTTTCTCAGCAGCTATTTCTTAATAGCCCAGATTCCCACCTGCCCAGCATAGTTGCCTAGAAGCTGCTCAGATGCCTAAACAACAAAACACAACACAATCTTTTTCTTTCCTTAAGCATATCTCTTTTGTATTAAATATACATAGATAGTCTACTTGGATAAAACTGATGCTTTCTCCAAATTGTCTGCTTACTTGAGCAGAGTAAAGACTATGGGAGCTATGGCAAGGGACAGCAATGCTGATTTTTCAAATGTGAGTTTTCACTTATAAACCTCGGATGAGTAGAGGTTTGCTTGACCCGTGTCCGAGGCTCTGTTCCTAGAGGTGCTCCGGTCCTCTGCCTGCTGCTGACACACAGACTAAAACCTTGTCCAATCGGTTCAGAAATGATTAGCCCACCTCCTAGGATGAGCTGAGGGGTCCCACGGCGACATAGTGAAGATGCTCACGGGGAACAGCCCTAAGGGGCAGGCGTTGACCGCTGGCACAGCCCACAGTCCATGCGCAATTCACTGCTGTGCTTATCTGGGTGCCCATCTGAGCTCAAGGACAATAATTCATTTTGGGGTGAATCCCAACCATCCTCAAATCTTTCAGAGTGTTGAAACACACGCTTTCTACTAAGATGTGCCTTTCATCTTCAGGCCCATCATTTTGTTCAGTGGCTCTAGAAAAATATGAACACGGTGGCCAAGGGATAGAACTCAGTCATTGCTCCCCAGCAAGACATTTTCTCCACTGCCCCCAGGTGTGTCCGACAAATCTCTCTCCCTTAAGAAACTGATGGAGTCGAACCTGTCAGGAACTGCATGCTGCTATGCTTGGCACTTCCCCAAGTTGTGCAGGGAGGACCTTGAACGTGGCTCTGTTATCTCAGGTTGAAATATTTCAACTCTGCCATGGAATGGGACAAAACAGCCGGGGGAGTAGGGAGTGGGGTGTGTAGATGTTTTGGAAGAGAAAAACGAAGTCTTATCTTCTGCAATGTGTCACTGGTTAAGATTTTTAACTTAAATGTACAAGTTCAAGTTCACACCAGACTAGACCTCTTAAAATTATGACGTATGGAGGTTTAGAAAATGCAGAGAGCTTATAGAAATAAAATTGCTTTAAAAAAAATCTCATGTGTTTTGAGGTTAAAAATATCATGTTTCTGATTTTTCCCATCATGTGCATTATTCCCACACTCCTTCCCAGGTCATTAAAAGAGGTATGTTATAAAAATAAAAGTCAGTTCCCTCATTACATGATAAAAGCATCTTTTCGATGTTTGCTCAATTTATTCTTTATGCAAAGTTGTATTTATAAGGAAATGATTATCGCAAGTGACTGCTGAAAGAGTTTCTTTCCACCTTTAGTTCACAAGAGTTATAAGTTCTTGAAAAGCCACATGGAGGTCTTTTCATAATAAGTAGGGATCCCAACTATATCCCAATATCTAACACATTGTGATAGCTAGAACCTCGGCTAAGAACATTCTGGAAACTAAGGTTCAGGAAACTGAAAATTAACAAAGTGCAATTCATTTGAAATGCTGTGAGCTAGTTGACACCTGGTAGCCTCACAGGACCCAGCAAATATTAAAAATACAAGTATAAACGAAGCATTAAAACAGAGAGCTCAGGGGAATTCTGGAGGAAGCTTAGCACAGAATGAATTAAAACCAAGGAGTACAATCAACGACCAAGTTTAGCATATCAGGACAACTCCTAGAAAAAATACTTCAAATGTAAGGATCATTTCCCTTTCAACTGTATCTTAAGCTTGTTTTTTCAAGTGGTAAACGACCAGCATGCTTGCAGCAAATTGAACGTGGATACTAATTGCAGTTATAGTTGGGCTGTTTTATGCCACCCTCCGTTTCCCTTCCTGAGACGGATGTGGACTCCACACGGCACCTACACTAGAGATTTGGTTCCTGCCAAGTGATGTGTGGGCTTTCTACAGCGCGCCTGAATCTCATAACTTGGCAGCAACGTGTAGGTGTGTGTGTATCTGTACACACACCCACATTATTCTCTTAAAATACATACATAAAAACCCACAGTTTTGTGTTATCTTACAGGATGGAGTTCTCAAGACACCAATGTGCTCATTGAAAACGGCCTCATTCACATCGCATTCCATTTTTCACTCCCAGACATATTCCTCAAATAGTGTGGCTCCAACCCTCATTCTTTCTTCTCCTTCTTCCATCATGGAATATTCAGACAGAATGCCAAGTCAGCTGAATCCCACCTGAATTCCTGTTTGCCTTTGGGGCGCCATCTTGGCCGCTCTCAAATCTACTGAGATCATAGAATGACTGTGTGTTCACTACATAGTATTTACAAACACTGGAAGTAGTCGAAAATAACTAAAATAGGGAGATAGCTCATCAAAATGGCAACGTCTGGGTCCTCTTGAATAACTCCTTTACCATTCACAGACCATCAGTTAAACCCCCATTGGGCATCCACATAGTTGAGGTGCAAGTCCACCAGCTTGGGAATATGGAACCAATCTGTTTAGAAATATGTAGCTGCTGAGAGGAAAATGCTCACAGTTTTCCTTGCCTATGGCCACTCTTTGATCATTCTTGGGAGAAAGTGTCTGCTAGAAACAGAGAGAGAACAGGCCTGACCCTTCAATGGGAGTCGAACTCTGAAGTGGTTCAGGATGGACTCCATCTTCACTGACAGGCACCATCTGAAGGGCCTGCCTTGCTAAGTGGCTGTTGCTGACGTGTGCTCTTCAGAGGCTCTGGGCAATGCCGTCCATTGCTTCTCCTGTCCTGGCGGGGAAATCCACCGGAGGGTCTCAAAGGTGTTTTCTCCCCAAGAGCTATGGGCCGAGATCTATGCTTCCGACTAGACAAGATGCCCGTCCGGCACTTATGGGCTCAGCGGAAGCTGTAAAATATAACTCCCTGGTTCTAAAAACGTCCACGTGCTAGAATTATCTGATGATTAAGAAGCTTGTCTCTGTGTCAAAGGGAGGTTCATTTCCCATAAGTAAACTCTCGGTGGGCACGAGGGCATCATTTATAATAGCATAGTTAAACACACAACATTGAATAGATGTCTTGGGAGTTTCTGTTTAACTAAAAATAAAGATGTTTCCTTCCATCTGATAAGTGTTAGGAGTTTTCTATAAACCTGTGCCTCTGGTCGCACCCTCCTTCCCTTTTCCCTTGTTTATTTCTGCCCTGGAGTCTGCATGTCCTGCGCCTCTGTCTCTCCTCAGGACCCCTTCTCATTCTATTCCACGAAGTTTGCCTCCAATAAGACTATCCTTTGGGGTCCATGCATCTCTGTTTCTCCTTTTGTCCTTGGCCATCAGAGGCTGTGTGCTGCCAGGACAGGAGCACTGGATCCGGGAGGAGCAGGGCTGGAATGACTTGCTCTCAGCCACATGAATGTGGACACATAGCCTCCATATACCTGAGATTCCTGCATCTGTAAAATGGGGCAGCACTTAGTTCAGTGTGTCTCATGGAAACCAAATGGGATGACATATAAAAACCATTTACCATGGAATCCTCCCATCCGGGGCTCAATCCATTTTCTTTGTAGACCTACCAAGAAGATGCTGAGTTCTCTGATTCAACTCAATGTGAAAAGTAATACAAATTGGGTTTGTTACTTGTCCTATACCCAGAGTATTCTTATTTCCCACCTCTTCCATCTGTACACAATGACATAAAAACACACCTCCAGAAAAAGTATAAATTTTGAAACACACAATTTTTGGCCTTGTGTAAAATTTGTCTGCCCTCTTTTTTTTCAACCCATAAGTAATTTTTAAAGTGAGATTGAAACTAAATTGAAGACTCTTTAAGAATTCAAGTTAAAAAAAGTATTTTGTGGATTAACATATCGATTCAATGGACTTCTCTCCCTCTGCCTCTACTCCCAATTTAACAATAAAGTCTTGGGTGAAAGGCCTACACTTGAGACAGTACCTGGGTTAAAAATAAAAAAAAAAAAAAAGGTGCCATTGCATGCTCTACGTGCTTGGAATGAGTAATTGAACGAAATGAGAAGGAAATTACTTACAAACAACCCTTTGAGGATCATAATTTACAGAAGTAGAAAGCGAGGGTGAAGAGGTTAAGTAACTTGCCTGAGGCCATGTGATTAGTAGTCTTTCAGAGTGCGTTGTTGAGGCAGGTTTAGAATCTATTTCTGTCTGGCTCTAAAGTCAATGTTCCTTCTATAAATCACATTGTTCAGCAATTTCCCGTTGGATTTTCAAGGCCTGCTTCTTCCAGATCACAGAGCTGAAATTTAAAGTAAAAGCACATAAACCAATTATTCTTAATTTATAATAAACTGTAAATAGTTTCAGAAATGTTCATTTTAAAATAGCAATACTTTAGGGCAGAGTTTCTGAACTAAAGACAGTTTTTCTCCCTAGGGGGCACTTGGTGGTGTCTGGAGACAGTTTTTGATTGTCGTGGCTGAGAGTGTGTGGGCGGGGGGTTGGGGGGAGTTTTGTTGCTGGCATCTGGTCGATAGAAGTTGCTGATATTGTTAAGCATCTTATAGTGTACAGGGCGGTGTCCTCCAGGGAAGAAGTATCCACCCTGTGATACTGCTAAGTCAATATTGCAAAGACTGGAACACCCTGATCCGGGGGCTTTTGCTTCATGCCAATCAAATCATCTGACTTATCTTCCCATTGAAGATATACATTCCCAACTTTTATACATTTTCATGCCACTGAAAGGATAGTGAAGACTTATGGGACCAAAATCTGGACAAAGGCAACATTCCAGAGGGGTAGAGCCTGGGCATAAGACTGGTTGTTCCCTGAGGCCAAGTACGGGTGGGAAGGAACACTTACCAAGCTGAGATCCGCTGTGGGTGATGTTGCAGGAAGAAGGGAACGCGCCCCAGGGATTGCTCAGCACAGAGAGCCTGTTGGCATCCTCTTTAATCGGACCTTGGAGCCAACGGCTATGCACCCAGAACCGCCCTGAGCTAGAAGCGAACCCGCCTTTGTTCAGACGCGCAGGCCGCTTCGCGTTGTCCTGAGCTTCAGCTTGTGTTCACTACCAGAGGAGTGGTGCGCGGAGGTGCTTGGCGGGAGCTGGTGAAACTCTCTCTTCAACATGGAACCGTGAATTAGGCCTCAACGTTTCTTAGTAATAATTTTTCAACCACAATGAGCTTCGCACCATCGGACATAACTTGGCAGTAAGTCAACAAGTCCCGCGATGAGATGATCTGAACATACAGAGAACAGAAACTCCACATGGTGGGACAAGCGGACGCAGACGGTCCGTGACTGTGCCCCCTCTGGGTGGTGAGCATCCCACCGGCACCGGCGTCTGCTCCGTCCTGCTTCCTGCGCCTCCTGGTCTCTTGAAATTCGGAACAGCCACACGGCCTCTCTGTCACCTCTTCATGGTGCAGTTCTGGCTGCAGTTGGATCCAGAAACTGCAGGCTCAGTTCCATTTTATTCTAAAATCACCTGAGGCAATAACACTTCCACATCACTGTGCAATACCCTGTGACCCAGTCACAAAGTGGGTGACTCCAAGAGTGGAAGGACCCTTGTTCTCGGGTTGCCAGGTGTTTAATCCCAGGATGTCAGGCTCTGACTCAAGCCCATCTGTCTGCCGGACGTCACCTCACCAGCCCCAATGGCTCTCCTCACAAGCCTGGATGTGTCTGAGTTATCAGTGACGACAGTCCAGATGCCAATTTAATGTGCAACTTAGATCATTATGTTTGCTTCTTGTTCCCTCAAACAGCCCATGGCTTCCTGATGGAGGAAACTGCTCCTAGTCCAGGCTGTTATCCTATAAGATCTGGCCCGGGGCACAGCACATAGAGGTCAATGTGCACCACGGGTCAGGGTGGGGGTGAGGGAACAAACTGCAAAAGAGAGCAGAGGCCACCGGCCCCACACAGGCTGAGGTCTGGCGCAGGTAGGAGCAGTTACACCCAGACCCTGGCCTTCCCACCACGTGCAGACTCATGCTCACCTCTCGGTCTCATGTCACCTCATGTTGCTCCTGGAATCGTGCAGCAGGACGCTGCTCCAAGGCTTTCTCTGGAAAACAGAGCTAGCAGGATCATGAGCCATTTCACCTGTAAGTATGGAAGAGGTTAGAGGGAGCGGCCATTCACTGAGGCCAGGTTCAGAGGTCATGGCATTTAATCCCCTGGGTAAGGATGCTGGCCTTGGGGCTGCACCATGTGAGTCATGGCACAGCCCTGGCATGTGGTGCAATATCAAGAATCGCTATCCAGCTATTCATGGCCATGTCCCCCCCCACTGGAGCATCCTGAGGGTGGTGGGTCAGAGAGACGATGCCTTCAGTAAACCTGCCCAGTGAGAGGGGACACAGGAAACAACCCTTTGTTCCTCGGCCAATGGCTGTGCAAGGTGCACAGTTGCTTTCTGTCCCCACACCAATCGTTTGCAGCCTTGTGTGACTCTCTTTCCAAGAGATCATTTTATAGTTCTTTTTCATTTCATGTGCAGGTCTTTCCTTTATTGAAATTATTGTTTTTACTTTGCTGGAGAATCATGGCAAGTCCTCCCATTCCTCCATCTTGCGTGTGGATACGTGACGTGGAAATCTGCCCCCACAGCTACTCCAGTGCTGCAGAGAAAATGCGTCTGCTGTCTTCTAGAACAAAAAAAGGAAGAAGTGAGTGAGCGTGGTGAAACATACTTTAACTTATGAATGAGAAACGTTGCAAATACTTTGAAGTTAAAGAGAACAGACTGAGTATGTTACTTGCCAGGTCTCCTTTAAACAGTTAGTTCATACCTAGAGGACCGTCCAAGTTATCACTGACCTTGGCGATGAGACAAGAGCAACATTTTCCTAAGGATGAAAGGTTCTTGAAAAACATCCACGGGGAATCTGACGCGGCCTCACTTTGCTTTCATCACTAACCGTGTTCCTTTGCCTCATTCCCTTCCTCCGCCAAGAAGCAGGGAGTCTTTAAAGATAAAGGTAGGAGAAATGTCATCTCCAAAACGCCGTGTCTTGGATTACCGCTGGACTTAATAGAGTCATCATGGAAACAATCTTCTGAGAATGTGCATGCATTTGACTTCTCCTGTGGGTGAATGGCAGCAAAAGACCATAAATCGAGAACAGAGCAAGCCACAGGATTCCGAGCCCAATCCACGGGGAGCAATTCTTTTGTTTGTTTGTGGTTTTTTATTTGAATGTCAGGGATCCCACAGACCTGTTCAAGTTCACAAGAACAGATTTCATAAAGTTACATGAATGAAGGGTTAAATCCATTAATGAATGAATGAATAGATGGATAAATGGGAATACCACATATTAAAGGTAAAATTTTTTTCAGTGCTATGATTTTTCCCTTCTTAGATTATGTTTTAAGTTTAGGGGGTTGAAATGTAATATTTTAAGAGAATTTATGGCAATCTTAGATTGTACTCGCATTCTAAAATGTTATTTTCTAGCAAAATAAAAACTTCAAAATTTTATGATCTCCATAGATTTCTCTCAAGGTAAAAATTAACATGAAATTCAAAGGAATCCCATGACTCTCATCAGTGAGTTGATTCTCTGAATCCTTGCTGAAGGAAGCACTTCTAGTAAACATTTAAAATTTTTTCTCATGCTTTGCTTGAACTAGAGGTTACTATTATCACTGTCATCTTACAAATAAGGGAACAGAGGCACAGAGGAGATGGCACCTTTCCTAGGTCACACAACTCAGATCTGACAGAGCCGTGTGCTAGTCTGAACCCACACAGTCTGGCTTCAGAGCCTGAATTCCACTCTTAACTGGCTTCATAGTTAGCGCTGAGCTCATACCTGGCTAAGACTGGCTGGATATGAAGTTTGACAGTTACGGGAATTATCTCACTCATTCATTGATTTGCTGATGGATTATGCAGGGGCTTTGTGAAACAATGAAATGAAGCTGGTCTTTTGCTCTCTTTTTGTTTTTTAATATATTTTATTGATTTTTTACAGAGAGGAAGGGAGAAGGATAGAGAGTTGGAAACATCGATGAGAGAGAAACATCGATCAGCTGCCTCCTGCACACTCCCCACTGGGTATGTGCCCACAACTAAGGTACATGCCCTTGACCGGAATCAAACCTGGGACCTTTCAGTCCGCAGGCCGATGCTCTATCCACTGAGCCAAACCGGCCAGAGCAGGCTGGTCTTTTGAATTTTGTTACATCACCAACCTCCTCACATCACTGCCACCTTACATGCCTTAATTCAACTAAGGCATACTAAGTTGAATTAGTTCCTTTGATGGCCACAGTCCACCACTGACTAATGTTGATCTCAGAGATGGTTGTGAGGATGAACTGACAATGACTTCTAAGGAATTAGTTTAGTATCTAACAAACAGGAAATATTCAACAACTAATCATTTTATTGTTACCTAAATGTCACAGTTTGAAATTTGGTTCAATCTGATTCCTGAAGTACCATGCTGATACTTCATGGGCAATTCTATGAACAATCTGAATTATACAATAAATAAGCTTGGACTAGTATTCATATATAGAGCTCTACACTTAACAAGGGCATGAAGTGCATTCTTTGGAGCTATAAGAAGCTCCAAATTTACACAAGGTCACAAAGGAAGTCTCCAAAAATTCCAAAGAATCAACATCAGACAACCTATGATGCAAAGCATAATGCTACAAAATTAGAAATCAATAACAAAAGGATAGCTAAATTAGTCCCATATGTTTGCAAAAGAAAAAACAGACTACTAAATTACCCTTAGGTTAAAAAGGCAGTTGTAATGTAAATTATAAGAAACACAAAGATGAATGACAATGAGTCCCACACATATTAAAATTTATATGCAAAAGCTAAAGCAACACTTGGAAGAAAATTTAGAACTGTGTGTGTGTGTGTTCACATAGTAGAGAGCAAAATATATTGAAGACAAATGAACTAATGTTCAAGCCAAAAGTTAGACAATGAGTAGTGAAATAAGCAAAAAGAAAGAAAGGAAACAGCAAAGAGAAAGAAAGCAATGAAACGGAATACAATGAATGATAGAACTGAATCTTGGTTTTCTGAAAAGAAAGCAAGTAGACTACATCTGAATAAGACAGATTAAAAAATAATTGCAAAGTTCAAAAATATATAGAATTAAAGTACAGCTATAACTAGGGGTAAAACAAATAGTAAAATAATACGTGGAAGTTCCGTTGGGATTTACCAAACAGCTTCCACATTGCCAGATCCAGGGGTCTCCCTTCAGGCCTCACCCATGTGATGTCATGATGACTGAATTTGATGGCCACGTTCTCCTTCTTCACGTGACCTCCCTTTGGTTTCTGACACTGCTTTCCCTTGGTTCTCTCTTAACCTCTTTATCCAAGTGCAACTGTACACACTTATTTTATGAGTAAAGTAGCATTTCATTACAATGCTGGAAATATGGTATTTCATCAACCGTGTCTGGGTGATTGACACATTCTAAAGAATACTTAATTGCACCACTAGCTTACTTTTAGACCCAAATAAAATTCCAGATGCCCCTAACATTTAAGTACATAAAAAACAAAACCATGAAATTTTAGCAGAACATAGAGGATGGTTTTATCATATCTGTATGGGGAAATCTACTTCAGAATGTCACAAAACTTCTATTGTTTTATAGGACATATTTTTGTATTTCTTACATGGTAATTTTTAAATTCCTGAATAAAACCACAAATAAAGTTGGAAGCTAACAGAAGACTGGGATAAATATTTGCATGAGTTATTATATAGTGTTAATTTCCTTAATATATAAAGATATCTGGCAAATCAATAAGTAAACAGTAAGCATATTATTTTAAGTGATTAAAATATGAAGATACAGAAAAGACTATAAAATATATTTAATCTCACTCAAATGTTCAGAAAGCACTTCTGGAGATAATGATTGAAGCATTATTATTTGATTTTTAAAAGTAGTTTCTCATGGATTGACTCTAGTTTGAATAACACTGAGCTAAAAAAGTCCAAGATCCACTATTCTCAGAAGTTCTGTGTGACTATCTTTGTCTGTGACCCACCTATTTGTCTATGCCATTTTCCTACCTGCCCTACAAACATCCTACACATACTACTGTGATCATATAAACGGTCCTCTTCATTCCTTTAACAAAGGAGCTAGAAGTGGCGAGGAGGAAAATAGTCCTGTATTGGAATTGGGGACTCATTCCAATCCATGCTCTCCAAATTTGTGGCTTTGATTACATTCTTCAAGACTAAAAACACTGTGGCCTTTCCCTTGCACATTCAGTTCAGCTCTATCGCCCCGAATGATGTCCACTCCTCACGCCTACTCCACTTGCTGCTGCTCATTTTTACCAGATGACCTTGTCTTAATCCACAGAGGAAATACAGGCCATCTATTGGTTTCCCAATCCCCTGACCCACCCCAAGTGCAAGCCTTCTAACATCTTTATGCTCCTTTTTTGTCCTTCATTTTGGTGCCTTCATTTTGGTGTCTCTTCTGTATAAAGGAAGCACCTTTGTCTATGTTCTGAAACCCAGAGCCTCCTGCTTCAGTGGATTCTGCTCTCCCACTTCTCTCTCTTATATTATCAGTCTTTCCTACTGCCTTCTCTTTTAGCCCAGTGGTTATCAACCAGGATAATTTTGCTTCTCATGCCAATGTCTGGAGACATTTTTTATGTCACATGCGGTGTTCCTGGCATCCAGTTCATAGGGGTCACAGATGCTGCTAAACATACTACCATGCAATAGATACTGCAGGGTCCCCCACACCACACCCCCATAGTACTACCACAGTATTACCTGGCACAAGATAGTGTCAAAACTGACAGATCTTAGCGTATAAACATCTTCCTTCCCTCCCTGCCTCTCTTCCTTCTCTCCTTTTTCTTTCTCTCTCACATTCAGAAACACACAACTGCATTTTAAACACATTCTTCCTTGACTCTTCATCCCCCTCTAGCTATTCTTGTCTTTCTCTTTCTTTCTGTTTTTTTTTTTCTCAGCAAACTTTTTTGGGGAAAAAAAAACAAATCCATTGTTCTCAGTTGTTTTTATCTCAACCATTTAAGGCAATCTGGCTTAGCTGGAATCATTCTAGCAAAGGTCACTAGTGACTCAGTGTTGCCAAATCCTAAAACAAGTCTCCAGCTTATCTCAGAACATTTCTCCAAGGCATCTGGCCTTGCCTCCTCTCCTCCTTCTCCTTCTCCTTCTCCTTCTCCTTCTCCTTCTCCTTCTCCTTCTCCTTCTCCTTCTCCTTCTTCTTCTTTTTGACAACTCCCTCTTTAAAATCTTCTTGTTTTATGTCTTCACATTTCTAGATTTTGGAGTGAGAACTTTCTCACTCTCTTTTAACAGGTCCACGTTTTGTTTCTGGTGCAATGACATTCCTTACTCATCTGTCTCTGTTGCAGTCTTCCCTTCTAAGGCTCTTTTGACTATCTTAAGCATATTGTAGCTACCAACTAAAAGCTGATTGCATGTAAATGTACAACTTTAAATAAAACAATTCTCTGGTACTCCAGCAAATATAACCAATCATCTGTTAGGATCCCATTCTGTATATCTCCCAAGGCACTTCACATTTTGTATATGAAAAATGAACTATCTTTACACTTGACAACAATGTTCATTGCTTCTTTCCATCTCATGACAAACATCATAGTCCAAGCAATCTCCCAAGCAAGAAACCCTGCGTCTGATGTCATCCATGACTGTCCATCCCTATCGCTCCACACAGTCCAATCAGAACAAATGTAATAAAACCTGCACCCCAACCCCTCAAATATGTCCTATTCAAATACGTCACTGCTAGAGCCTTGCTTTAGGTCCCATCATCTCTCACTTGGGTAAGTTAATACCTACTCATTGGTTTGCCTACCTTTAGCCTCTCTGCATGGCACCAAGGTCAGCTTTTAAAGCATTGCCTTTTCCAAAAACCTCCCATAGTCCTTCCTTGCCTGAGCCTACTTTGCTTCTTCTATTTCGTGTTGCCATAAGCCCCACTGTTCGTACTTTCTCGCAATCATCAAATTGTTTCTCATCTCCTTCCCTTTGAACACTTTCAATCTTGGTGCCTGAAGGAACTGGCAGGTCCCATCTAGCAAAGCTCTGTTCTGCCTTCAGGACTGGGATAGGTGTTTTCCTTGAAAACCTTCCATCCCATTCTCTGAGAATTAATTGCTCTCTCTTCCCCTCCTCACCCCCCTGCTTTGTACTTGCTTTAGATGTTACATTTGTCATGCTGTGTTCTAGTTTAAGATACATTTTGCTTCGCCAACTAAATGATGGCTTATTTGGGAAGAATCTGTGTGTCTTAGTGCCAATGATGCAACACGCAGACACACACTTAGGACTAGGCATTCAGTGACTGTTAGTGAAGGAGGAAGGGAAAGGGGTAAGGAACGAGGCCGCTATCCCATGTTTACTAGGAAGTTACATAACCTGGCCTAACAACTTTTAACTTCAACATCCAAGGCATTGATCAAATGACTGTGTGCCCTTGGTTGTGCATTGAGCACCATACAAGGCAAACTAATTTCACTGATAAAGGTTTAGGTAAATATAAGGTAATAATTAACCCTTACTATTATTGCTCAGTTTGAGGCAATTCTATCCTCCTGGTAGCACACTACCCGATTTCCGTGGCTATGGGGGTTCTCTTTGTTCAGTGTCTCAGTGGCTATTTACTTTCCTCAGTTAATTTTGGTTTCTTAAAAACAAGAACCAAGTTTCTTAAAGTGTGTTCCAAGGAGCCTAGTCCTATGAGACTTCTCACATGAGAGGGTCCTGCAGTCAGTCATGTTTGTGCCACACACATGTCATAGGTCTGCACTGAAGACAGAGAATAGACACAAACATATTGAAAACTCAGAGAACGTTTCATAGCCAGGAAATCCATTTCCGTTTGCTGCACTATAATGTTCACACACGCATTTACTCATGGAACCTTTTTCTGTGCTTTATCTATAATATCTCATGAAACCAGTGTTCTGTGAAACGAGCCTGGGGAACACTGCTCAGAGCACAGTTTAAAAAGAACCAAATATCACCCTTTCATCATCACCCCCCCCCGCCTCATTGGCTTGAGGTGGGGCTGGACTGGAACTGGTGGCTAGGGAATGTGTTCTTTCCCCGAATCACCCCCCAAATTCCATTTTTATTAAAAATAATTTCACCTAAAGTAACATTAAATGTCTTTTATGAGAGTGGAAATTTTCCCACCCTTTAAAATAAACTGATATCTTTTTCATAATAGATTACAATGACATTATTATTTTGCTGTAAGAATTAGCAGGCAAAGGGAGGTCCCTGAGTCACTTAGAGGGTTTCGTCAAGCCAATTATCAGCGAATAGAGTGAATAGAAAGCTGAAGAATCATATATATATATAGTTTCAGAGAGGAAAGGAGAGGGCGAGCGAGAGATAGAAACATCCATGATGAGAGAGAATCATGGGTCGGCTGCCTCCTGCACGTCCCACACTGGGGATCCAGTCTACAACCCGGGAATGTGCCCTGAACGGGAATCCAACTGTGACCTCCTGGATTATAGGTCAGTGCTCCCCCACTGAGCCACGCTGGCCAGGCAGAAGGGTCCTATTTAATAATTAGGTAGTGTGACGTCAGGCCTTTAAATGCCTGCAAAGAATTAAACATGGAGCTGGGAGGAATGTCACGATCACTGAGGTCAGCCACTTAATGGCCCAGTGAGGAGTTTGAAGGCCAGAGAAAATAAGTGACTCATTGAACATCATTCGTAGACAGTGTCAGAGGGCTGAACACAGAGCTGGTAGTTTCCAGGTCGGGGTTTTCCCTCCATCCACTTCCTCCTCATGCATTTAAGTCAGGGAATAAGGCTCAGGGCTGGAATTAAAAGAAATGCACATGGATGTGAACCTGATCCACATTCAGTTTCACGCAGCTCACGAAAGGCGGTCATATTTATCACCACAGTTGGCAGTCCCATCTGCCTGCAAGGTGAGTCAGCTGTCCTTGCTTCCTCGTTACCGGGATTTACAGCGCAGCCCGCAGTAAACAGAGGTCCTGGAAGAAGATGCCTTGTTAAAATCTAGAGGAAGTGCGGTGCTTTCCAGGGTAGATCAGGGATAATTGACATGGACTGAAGAGCAGGTAGATGCGCTTCAATGGAGACTGTAGTTCGGGGAATTTTGTGGCAAACCCGAGGTCCTGTTAGTCAGTTTCCTGCCCAGCACAGCGCAGGCAGAAGTCCAAAGTCTTCATGGACTACACATTTTCAGAAATCCAAAGTGTGCAGCTTGACTCCAACCTAAAGGACAGGCCAGCAGGCTGGTACGCAGGGAGCCCTTGGAAAGCCAGGCTCTCGAACACAGTGAACCCAGGTGGATACTGAAGCGAGACCTTCTCCAAACAGCGCGGGTCCATGAGAGCTTCATGGATGAGTGATTAGCCAATGGCCCACTGCAAACAGCCCTCCGGATCCATGGCAACCAGGGCACCGCGAAGTCAACATGTTGAGCCGCTTTGTAAACAGAAACGATTATCAAGTCTGTTTGGTGTAAACAGCCCGGCAGCAGAAGCCGGCGTCCGGCCCAGGAGGGGCTCTGTGGACATGGTCCTAACTGAAGGAGAAGTGCATCGGATTCTGTCCATTTCTGTGACTGCTTTCTCTGAAATCGGGCCCATTTGTTGAAAAGCTCGTGGCAGGATTACAATAAATTCAGGGGGCCCATAGCAAGTTCTAGATACTGCTGCATACCTCCAAGTTCTGCCCATGCCACTTCTGAAACTAGCAGCCACTGTATTTTTTCATGTATAAGACACCCCCATGTATAAGATGCCCCCACTTTTCCAACCCAAAATTAAGAAATCAATATTTTAAACATTTTGCTGGTTCTCCTCTTAAGGACTTCTTGTTTTTTGGCATCTAAAGAGCTGTTCTTCCTGTTTTCTCCACTGTCTGATCATACACTCAGTGGGAGGAGGTCCAAATTGTCTCTCTGGAGCTCCATTACCATGCTCTTTTGCAGATCTGTTTACATTCAGTTTAAATTTTGCGGAGTAAGACAATCGCTTACCAGTATTTATTTTTTTATTTTTTGACATCTGTATGGGCTCAGAACGCTCTGGTCTCTGTTGCATCTACTCACTCTGCACCCCCACCTCCAATCATGGCATCAGCTGACGTCAGTGACAATAAGGCTCATGATTGGAGGAAGCCTGTTTGACAAGGTATGGGCAGCTACGCACCTGCGCAGCTCCCTCCTAAACTGACTTCGGGATATGAGATGCCCCTTGATTTTCAGTCTAATGATTTTAGAAAAAAAAAAGCGCCTTATACACAGAAAAATATGGTAATCTCGCTGTAATTTGAAATAGGAGCTGAACAGAGTGGACATGAAAACAAAACATAACAAGCACTAAAACACACAAAAGACTGAGAGCTCATGAGCAGACTTTGGGGACAATGAGACAAGTCAACTAGGAAAGAAAAACAAATCTTGTGCTGGGCCAATGTGGTTCAGTGGTTGAGCATCAACCCATGAACCAGGTGGTCACGGCTCAGTTCCCACCCAAGGCATATGTCAGGGTTGTGGGCTCAATTCCCAGTAGGGGGCATGCAGGAGGCAGCCAATCAATGATTCTCTTTCTTCATTGATGTTTCTATTTTTTTCTTCCTCTCCACTCATCTCTGAAATAAAAAATATATATATGAAAACAAAAAGAAATCTTGAACATGGGTTACTAGCAGACATTGGGATCCGGATGCATGATTTATAAAGTATCAGCACAGTTTGGTGAGGTATTTCATTCTCTCCCACTCTACCACACTATCCCGCTCACCCATTCTAGCACTCACCACTCCCTTGGCTTTCGCATTTACAGAAGGAAAAGGAAAGTAGGTAATGAACGGAGTTTACTCCTTGATTGATCGGTTGGTTGATTGATTGGAGCCCAGTTAGCCACCGGGAGTCCTTAGTAGGGACCTTTTTAATCGGGATTCACGGTAATAATCAGACTGTATGTACATGAATGTTACCCAGCACTGCCTCTGCGGCCTTTGTTGTGCTTATGGACCCGATGCCTCTAGGTCCCACCCCACCCCTCTATCGTCTGCTTTGCACTCCTGGGGCTGCTAGTCTGCGAATTACCTGCCGTCTTCCTATTCAATTCTGTCCTTTGCAGCCTGGTCAGGAGACAGAGAGCAGAGGGGCAGAGAAGGGTCTGCATCAGGTTCCCACAGTGGTGGGCACTGCTGGCAGCTGCCACGGGTGTGTGGGAGCGGCGGGGATGGGCCACGTGCAGGGCCAGCAGCTTGGGCAGCAGCAGGAGACTCCCAGGGGGGGCCTGTGCTCCAGAAGTGTCAGAATCTCGGAGGAAAGCTGCAGGTGCTAGTCCAGGGGGTCTGGTTTGGGAGCAGGAGCAGGTTCCTGATCCCTATGCGCAGCTCCTTCCCTTCACTGCACCCCATCCCTCTCCCGTCACTTCTCCAGTCCCCACAAGTCATCTGCATGGAGCCTCCTTTTGCCTTTCTGGCCAGACAAGAACTGATGCATCGCTTTTAACTCGAACAACACCCAAGGCAGTTTTTGGTATAAAAGTATTTACCCAAATAAATGATTTTCTCTGCTATGTCCCACTTCAAGCCTTGATGTAGGCAAAGAGCAAATCCTTCTGAATACCCCTAACACACGCACTAATACTTAGGGTCGACTGGCACCAAAAAGCAATAGCCTGGGCCTCGGAGCAGAGAACCCTACGTTATAAATGTAAACCAAGAGCCTGGCAGTAAAGTACAACCCAATAGACCTCAAGCAGAAGTTTTGGTCCATCATCTGGGGCTTTTATGACCTGCTGCCAAGCATGCAAGTGTTTGGAAACACCCAGAGGACCGACGAGAACTTCCCAGGTATCTTGTCCACAGCTTTGAAGGGACCCAGCGAGTTTCAACAGTTTTAACAACTGGGTTTTAGCAAGGAGAGCACAGCGCCTAAACTCCAGAGTCCTCTTCTCGCATGATGGTCTCCATGGCAATGAGCCCAGGACCATGCTTTGGGGAGGATGTTGATGAGCCCTCTGTGGTTTCAGAGATGAGAGGTCAGCAGCCCAGACCGTCAGGATCCCATGGCGCCCGCGGTAGACAAATAAAGAACACTCCCAATACATATATTAATGTGCCACAGTTAATATTTCTGCGCAGTTTGTTTTCTCAGCAGTATTTTGCTATCTAGGGACCCAAAAATGTGTTTTTCTTTACGAGTGAGACATGATTGATGCTTTACTGGGAAAGGCTTTTCATAACTGAACAGATGTCTCCTGACAAGAAAGTTATTGGTACAAGCAAACTACATTATGGCAATAACGTTAAGGCTCAGACTTAAGCAAAAGATAGCAAGAGAGTGTAGGGGAGGCTCATGGGGGAGAGAGAGCAAGTTTGAGGAAGATGGTGAGCTACAGGTTGGTCAGACTCGACATCCTTAACCACCTGCATGGACCAGCTCTGCACCTTATCTGGGAGGGGGGCACAAACTTGAAACGGCCAATCTTCGCAGGCATTCCTTTGTCAGCATTGGACTCCTGTTCATCTAAAAGTCTCTTCACTTCAATATACCAAAATGTCTTCATGTGCAAATTAGAGGTGATATTTCTCTCATCCCATCATGGCAAATTCATGGGAAGAACCATGCAATGTATAGGATTTTGAATCACTTGGAATTTTGTTCCAGTGTTAATTTATCAATTTAATTTTTCATTGTTATAAATTTGTACAGGACATAGATATAGTAGAAATAAGAGGACAGGTTTTAGAATGAATAGCCTTTCTGAAGAAGGGTGAAGAGGGAGACTATAACTATACATCTCCATAAGAAATGGAAGACTTACACTTAAAACAATTCAAGGGCTAAGCATTTAGGGTGCAAGCTAAGTAACAGATAATAGTGGGTTTACTTCCCAAGCTTGACTATACAGTTTCATTAAAATCTGCTTTATTCAACTCACCAAATGCAATTATTAGAATTCTTACTATAGAGCAACTATTCTATTCTATTCTATTCTATTCTATTCTATTCTATTCTATTCTATTCTATTCTATTCTATTCTAGTCTAGTCTATTCTATTCTATTCTACTTATTCTATTCTATTCTATTCTACTCCTATTCTACTCCTATTCTATTCTATTCTATTCTATTCTATTCTATTCTATTCTATTCTATTCTATTCTATTCTATAGGTGTGTAGGGTTCTAGTAGAAAAGATAGTGGTGCTTTCTATTACATCCAAAGTAACACAGTCCTTGGGCTGCTAACTGCTCTCAGATACTTCTCACTGGACTCATCCTGTAAGTCTGTGCATGAGAAACCAGCTGTCCCCAATTTCCGTATCCAGGTTGCTTATCACATGCCACTGTTCTTTCTTAGTTATTCACCCCACGGAGTATTGTTGAGGTTTTGTTTTAGGAAAACTTGAAAGCTTTTCTTCTCCAAACCCACTTTCAGTCATCTCATTTCTTTTCACACAGCAGCTCCTCAGAATACCCTCTTGTTCCTCACCTTCTGCAGGTGTCCTGCAGGCCAAGGAGCCCGTGATGAGGTTGCCTTCAGGGATGCGCCAATGGCCTTGTCTTGCAATGCAATGTTGTTGGTAATCCTTTATGCCAAACCAAATTAAAACACTCCCAGAAATGCTCCAATGAGAATTTTCTGATCAGAACTATGCTGTCACTTCATAGTTTAAACATGTTCAGTATTGATAGATCTTCAATTGTTTGGAAAACCGATGCCAATATCTCAATCACCCAGGAATGCATTTGGAATCCATGAAGTGCCCTGCTACTTCCTAGTTTATTAACACATTTTAGCAGACTTTGATGATAAATTTGGGTCTGTGTACACCTGTGATTCTGCATCAGGGCACATACTTAGGTTGTGGGTTCGATCCCTGGTTGAGTGCTTACAGAAGGCAACTGGACAATGTTGCTCTCTCTCTCTCTCTCTCTCTCCATTTCTTTCTCTCTCTTCATCGCTCTCTCTCTCAAATCAATTTTTAAAAATCCTCTGGTGAGGATTAGAAACAAACAAATTAATAAAATTGGGTCTGGCTTCTTTTGTAAAAAACTAGTTTTGTGACTGGTTTCTTTAACTAACAAATAAGTTTTTAAATTTTTATTATCTTCATGGACATGGAATATCAACACATAACAGATTCTGAAAATCTCCAGAGGAATCGTGACAATAATCATAGTATATTGAGTCTTAAGCATTTTTCTCCAGAGGAAGGCACGTCCGTTAGGCCCTGAAGTACAGCGAGGGTGCAAACCAGGGCTGGTTCATGCAGATGGCCTCTTAGGGGGGCGAGGCTGGAAGGTGCTTGTGAATGTAAAACAGACCAACAAAAAACTACTCAGTTAAACACTGGAAGCATCAACAGCGTTGCTATGTTCACCAGGCCCCACCGCCAGACCTTGTTCTTGTCATTCATATGCTATCCAAGCTCAGCTTAGGGAATAGTGGTAACCTCAGCATAATGAGCAAACGTTCTTGAAAAGTACAAGCAGGGGTTTCCCTGAGCCGTGGGAGGATGTTAAATGGTGGAAAAGAAAAGGAGTCGCAGAGTGGATGGATTTATCCTTCACACATTGCACTTGAAGCCAAGAGGAAGCTCTTCTCGTGAGAAAGTGTGGGTGCTAACCTTCCTCTGCAGCAGCTCAGAGAGCTGGGAACTGGCCTGGACCGCAGCCATTCCCGTGAGAACACTCCCAGCTTGGCCACCGGTACTCTCCAGAGCACTTCAACTTGTGTAGAATTTATTGGCTTACGTTTAACAGTTGAGGCAACTTTGAGCAGTTACACCAACAGAGGTGGCGAATCTGAAAGAGTTCTCAGGCCACTGGATGCTAGGAGGTCAGAGGGACACCGACGAGAATCAGAATGGAGGCAGAGGCTCCCAGGTCTGGACAGGGCCATTCTCTGAGTCACAGTGACTAAATCCCTGGGGAAGAAGAAACGGAAGCACCTGTTAAAACGACACCGTGTGCCTTCTTGTGAGGTGTGCTGCATTCATTCTCCATATATCGCTTAGACATTTTTCTCTAGTTCTTTGAGTCAAAAACCCTAGGAAAACCTGCCCAGGTTGATTCTGCACATCACTGAATATCCTTTATGTCTTTGGGAGCATCTTCAGTGACTAGGAAAGACTTTAATTTGATTTTTAAAATCAATACTTGCTTTCTTGAAGTCAAATTTAAAAATCTATATTTTTCTAAATTCTTGAAGTTCAACGAGTAAGTCATTTTATTCTGTTTAGTAATCTGGTAAATTTTAACAAGCATCCCAAGAGACACTTTAGTAAACATGTGTCATTGCTGCTGTCAGTGTATTGAATTTGGTCTCCTTTTGAAATTCTTCAAATGCCTCTTTTAAACAAAACCCAATTACTTAACACATTTTTATATATCCGATAAGAAATTTGACTTACAAAGACCTTGAGCAATTTCCTCATACTTTCTAACTTAAAATTGTGAGTCTACATCAATGGCTCAATTATATTGTAAATTAGAACAGACGTCGAATTTTCTACATTTTCTAAAATGTCAAATTCTATAACTAAAAGATAAATATTACATACACCAAGATAATTTCCAAACTCAGTGCAAAATTACTAATGTCTTGGATTTATTTTATGGATTTCTATACTTGCATCTGGCTGGAGGGAAACTGTCTGCCCAACTTATCAATTAGTGAACAAAGAGAGCTGATGTTCAACTGGAATTCCCTGATGCAGGAGAAATTGTTCTTTACACTCAGTATTTGTTCTCACCGTATTAACATCCCTTCTAAGAGGGTGGTTGCAGTGTTGTGGTAAACCAGGTCTCCAAAACCAAAGCCTTGATTTGTGCCATTTGCCAATTTCTGCAGTGCAAATACTGACCAATGGGCTTTTTCAAACTACTGAAGAGTTCATAACCGTAAAATTCCTGAATATTGAACAATTACTGGCCCTGATGATCTGGTTCAGTTAGGCTTCAGCACAACAGTGGTTGTTTCTTATGCTGCATTATTTTTTAAGTATTTTAAGTATTATTTCTGGGTAGAGGCTCAGTTGTACAACAAAGAGACTAGAATACACATCTGTAGTTAACATATTTCTAGAATCTACGTTTGGTTCTTCAATGGCCAGCTGCTAAGATCACTCACATGACAGTGATTACTCTAACTAGGATCTTAGCCCCCAAGTGTGCAAAACCAGGTAAGTGGCATCAGTGAGCGAATATTAGCTTCAAGCTTATGTTGTCCTCTGTAGACAAGAGTTGAGATCATTTTGGATTTCAGAAAGGACAAAACATGTGAATGAACAACATCAAAGTTAATCATCCTTATTTAATATGCTCATGTGGTGCCAATCTATTTTATCCTCGTTGCCAATAGGTATGGAAAGATCTCTTTGACAAACATCTCTGCTTTGTTAAAGAATGACTCTTCTATCTCATGGGTGTCTTCAGTCATAACAGGAAGCGTGTGTGTTACTGACAGTTTCCTTATTTTTCATGTCAGGGTTACGCACAGTTACTGGAGAGCCATTGACATGCCAGGCCCACCTTCCATAGCATGTTTGACCTGTTCCTGTCCTACCCTCCTCAGGCTTTTCCAGTAAAATGGAGGAAATAAAACTATCTATGTCATAGGGTGAGTCTTCAGTGAAAATATTAAACATTTAGCACATGGCAAATTCTCAAAAATGTTAGCAGTTATTAATTTTAGGTGACACTTTGCATATCCATAGGCAAATGTCTGCCAAATCACAATGATTGAAAAAAAAACCCACCTCATTCAGAATCTTTTTTAGTATGTATAAAGATCCTTTGTATAAGTAACAACCATCTTTATCATATATGTATTGGATGTAGCAGTACATTCATCTTTTATTCCACTTATTGTCCCTGTTCCCAGCATCCCAAACTATAGGATCCATTTTCTCTTTTTGAGTGGGGGTTTCCTCCAGTGACTTTGGCTTGACAAAGGTGGAAGATGACTAGAATACCATCCTTCTCTTTCTCTCTCTGCTCATGAGGTGACCACTGGGCCCTGAGCAGGGTCTGAGGACATGCCGTACTATACAATGTCCCGGCTGGCCCTGCTGTGCCCAGGCCCACACACTCCTTCCCTGTGCGTGGTGTGCTGTGAGGGAAGTTGTGCTGTGATGCCCTTTTAAGTGACAGCACTTCTGGGGAGCAGGTTCACACAGCAGACGGGATAGTCTCTGGTGAACTTCTACACTGAAAATACTCATTGCTCGCCCTAGCCTTTTTGGCTTAGTGGATAGAGCATCGACCTGTGGACTGAAGGGTCCCAGGTTCGATTCTGGTCAAGGACACGTACCTCAGTTTGCAGGCTCCTCCCTGGACCGGGCCCTGGTCGGGGCATGTGCAGGAGGCAACCAATAGATGTGTTTCCTTCACATCGATATTTCCTCTCTGTCTCTTCTTCTCTCTTCCACTCTCTCTAAAAATCAATGGGAAAATATCCTCAGGTGAGGATTTAAAAAAAAAATACTCATTGCTCTTCACTCATCACATATGAAAATGTCCACCAAGGTAGCCTCATCTGCAAGACAAATTATTTGATCCTCCATGAAAAAACTAGAAATCAGGTCTTAAAAATGTAAGAAGAATGATCTTAAAATTAATATGTGTGAGTGAGCAGGTATCTTTCTATTATCTACTATTTTTGTATCCCTGGATATACAGATTCACACATGTGAAACATGTTCTTATAGTCACAAACATTTACATGTATGTGTATGTATATATTTGATGCCTGATTTATATAGGGAGGAAAAATTCCAAAGAAACATTGAAAATTATTTTTAAAAAATGAAGGGCTCTATTTTATTATTTAGAAACTGAGATTCAGGTGTTGTCTTTCTCTAGAAGTTTTGTACGGTGTTCTCACCTTTACCCATTGAATCTGTTTGGCTAGTAGCCCTTTCCTGGATTTCCAAAAAGTGAAGATATCAAGCTGGTTTCAACTCAAGAAAGTTGAATATTTGACTAAGAACTACAAATCCGTTTAAGTAATGCAATTTGACTCAAATTCCTACATTTGAAACAAATTAAAAAACTCATCTCCCTGAGAATTGCTTTCTCTCCCAAGGTCAGACCTGTGACTTAGCCACCAAATGGGTCAGGTTAAGAGGAAATAGAATTTTGAACACCGATGTGCCCGCAGAATTGGCGGAGATACGGGCAGCTAGACCTCATACCATCTTCCTAGGATTTGGGGGAGGACAGTGTTAGGAAGTCGGTCAGCTGGTCTGTGAGGCATAAGCCAGAAACACAAACTCAACCAAAGGGGTCATCTCATTCACAATCTCCACATAGACAGGGAATTATGAATGAGAGATCAGATGCTCTAACCACATGGCTACGGCTTTCTTACTTCATAGTTCATCACTATCAGGAGGGAAATGAACCAATGTCAAACAATGACTGTACATGCTTACAGGCCACAAAATAATGGTGAAAATTCTCATGCTGAGTAAAATCCATATAGTAGCCCAGATTTTCCTGATATGCCATGTTCTACATATCCACAAAAAAGAAAAATCAGAACTGAGAAAAGATATTAATCTATGTAAAGGCCAATTTGGGACAGCATTGGCGAACTAGAACTAGCCCTGAACTTGAGTTCAGGAGGCCTGGGCTTTGATCAATGTCTAATAAGCGACAGTGTGACTCTGAGGGAAAGAAAAAAGACAAAAACCCCTGTTTACGGAGCACATTTGGCCAGCCCTGAGCACAATGCTATGTCTATGCTATATGAGTCACATAAATTACTGCTATTTTATAGCTGAGAAAAATTCACACGGCTATTGCCTGTCTTGGGAGAGAATCAATGAATAGATTTCTCAGCCAGTATAAGTCACGATTGTGGTGAGCAGGAAAGATTTCCATCTGAATCTTATTACAAGACATGTTGAATATTGTTGTTCTAAGCTAATTTCTGATACCTGGATGTCCATCTTGATCAGATGTTCACACTTAAAAGTCAATTGTGCCCTAGCCAGTTTGGCTCAGAGTGGGGGTGTCGGCTGTGGACCAAAGGGTCCTGGGTTTGATTCCCGTCAAGGGGACGTACCTTGGTTGCAGACTCCTCCCCGGCCTGGGCCTTAGTCAGTGCTCATGCAGGAGGCAACCAATCGAAGTGCTTCTCTCACGTTGATGTTTCTTTCTGTCTTTCCCTTTCTCCTCCACTCTCCCTAAAAAAATCAATGGAAAAATATCCTCTGGGGAGGATTAACAAAAACAGACAAACAAACAAACAAAAAGTCAGTTGTATTTTGTTTTTTTATACTGAAGCTAAAATTTCAGTTGGGAATCCTAGGTCCCTCAGAGAATGGTTTGAAAACCATTATTTTAGCTCTTTTAGTCTGTGATTCTGTGTGTTAGCAGAAAAATACTTGGTAGATGTTTTCAAAGAAGAAAAAGATATAAATGATACTTGGGCTAAACAAAAGGAAACTATCATTAATATTACTGTAGATCGTTTCCTTTCCCGGCAATTATTAATGTTCTCCAATAATTAGGATGTTTATTTTCAACACCTCTGGCAAATGAGAGTGAGCAATGTGTTTGTCAGAGTGAGCTCTCTTCTAACCTGAGGATGAAGATAAAATCAAATCTCAGTGACATAAATAGTCCTTCAAGCTGTGATGTCCTGGTCACATGGTCAGAAAAAACAATTCATATAAGAGCCAACCCCTTTTCTAAGAGCCTTATCTGGGTCATAGTTTGTATATGGGCTGAGGACAGCTCAAAATGGTGATGGCAGAGTTTAGTAAAGGGAGAGAGGTAAGGTGGACTAGGGTCAGTGAGGCTGCCACCCTTAGCTTGAAAGGGCAAAGCGGGGAGCAGTTACCAAATACATGTCAAGAGCTGTGGCAGTTTGGGGAGAAGTGAGGCTGTGACCAACCCATGGATTAGCTCAGAGGAAGACGGGAGACCAACTACCTCTATGTTCTTTTCTCTTCCCACACCAATGGAAGCTAGAAGGATGGAACAGTTGATGTAACCATAGAGGCCAATTTCTCGGGGTCAAGAGCAGTGTGGTGATGGGTGGAGAGCAAACAAGGTATCCAGAACAATCGCTTTTCTAATGGCAGTTCATTTATCATTCCTTTATTTCTCCATTGCATGACCATTTGTGAGTACCAATTGCATTCAAGATGTCGTACTTAAAATAAAGGTTGACATAGGAAGAAGAAGGAGAAACATGGCATAAAAAATGTCCAGATTCTCAAGACGTTTACAGGATAACAAGAAAAGTAAGCAAATAATGCCAGGTAGAGTTTGATATGAACAAGAGAAGTACAAGGAGGTTTTATGGGAATTCAAAGAAAGAATAATAAGGCAATCAGGAACCTTTGTGAAAGGCGTAACATTTGAAATTGGTCTTGTAAGATAGACAAGATATAGGTAGAAAGACACATGGGAGACAAGAAGTTGGCAAGATGTGAGCCATGTCCAGGGAATTCTGATTGTAATATAGTGTGCCTTTACGGAAGTCACAGAAGATATAATCAGATGAAACCAGAATGCCTGCCCCTTCCCAAACACACACACGTGTGAGTTCATGTCCACACAACCACATGTGTCTATTAAACAAGGTTGTGCTCGGGCAAAACTTCAGCCGGCATTTCTGAGTAACGCACAAATGTTGTGAACGTGAATTACATCATCTGATGTCTGTGTGTCCTCTGGTGTGAGACAAAATCCAACATGCGCCCCGGGCATCATTTCCTTTGCTCAAGCTTTATTCTAACTTTATTCTAGCACAGTTTCCAGAGCGTGGTTGCTGTTGGGATAACAGCACCATCTAGTGTGTTCCAGTCTCATGTTAGTTCAAGGGCACCTGATCTAATATTTCTAGACAGAATAATCACAAGGGCACCAAACGAAGCAACGGCAGCAAACCTTCCCCGTCCATGGGTGGCTTTGGAACTTGCAGTTTGATACATTGATGTTTGGGGGAGGGATTTATGGTACTTCTAAAGAATTGCCCTGAAACAAAATCACTTCCTCTCATCCGTAACTGAGATGAGGAGAGCATAAGCAATAGTTTCTTGCCGTTTTCTGTTTCGCCCAATGTGTCGACTAGAATATAAAAAACAATATTAATTCATTTTCAATAGAAGATATATGACAATTTTATCTCTAAGTACAATTTGTAATGTGTAAATGAAGCAATCCATACCGTTATGCATCACACACCCATGACCATTTAGTTATGTAACACAAAACAGCCTAAAAGCTGGAAGGACTGTTTACTTCAGTAACTGGAATATGAAGATGAGCTTGGGGTCACCACCCTGAATCTGGAAAATAATCCAATCAGGAAACAGGGACACCAACACTCCAGAGAGTCTTAGCTTCATTGGCCTGCTGTCGCCTGGGTCACAGGAGCCCAGGAGGAGGATGGGAAAGTGGAGTGAACCAGCCACAGACCGAGGAGAAAGCAAGAAAGGGAAGGGAGAGAAGGACAGTGGGAATTCCAGGAGAAAGAATGACAGTCATACATTTGATTTCCCCATTTGCATCTTTTGGAAGCTTAATTTCAACAGTAAAGCTGCAAACCCACCATGTTTTCTAAGTAAGCCAATAATGTCCTATTTATCATCATTGAAAATATAACAACAGCTTGGCTGGCATGGCTCAGTGGTTGAGCATCGACTTATGAACCAGGAGGCCACAGTTCCATTCCTGGTCAGGGCACATGCACGGATTGTGTGGGACGTGCAAGAGGCAGCCAATCCATGATTCTTTCACACCATTGATGTTTCTATCTTTCTCTCCCTCTCCCTTCACCTCTGAAATCAATAAAAATTTAAGATGTATATATATAACAACATAACCAAAAAGAACATGCCTAAGTAAATACCAGCCCCTCTGCCAGGTATTCTCCGAGGTACCCAGGCAGCGTTTAAAGAGAGAAGCCAGCCTCCTCTTGGTGCAGCAGCAATTAAGCCACTCTCCTAACTATTCAATGTTTTTGTCTATTGACACATCTGAAAGAGCTGATAGCAGCTCCAATGGAAGCCAACAGTGGACTTCCTGATTGGAATGGCTCATGTGGAGACAGGTGGGTTGGTGTTAACAGGGCGCATGTGTAGAAGCTGTGTTTCCTATTGTGTCAGAGGCCTGTACGTCAGGACCATCACAATGGACAGAAACTGGCCTGAACAACCGCATAGAATTTAGATGTATCGACTGATAACTCAAAGCAAGAAAAAATACAGGTAATAATCTCATGATGAGTAATTTTGGCATTTTGGCATTTGTATTGTTATCCTTCTGATGCCATTAAAGGGGCCACGTGAAGACAACATGAACATTTAAGATGTGTATCCTATAAAAATACTTGGAACAAAAGATTTTAAATCTCTTTTTAATGCTTCTTGATTGTGAACAGATTGGAAAAATGGTCTACTCATGAAAGAAAAAGAAAGATTATCTTTTTAAACATGAAGTGTATCAAATCAACAGCTGAAAAACAAATATTGATTAGTAAGAACAATAAGTTTTATGCTTATTTATAAACATATCTTTTATATGTATTCCATAGCTATAGCTATAAAACGTTTAATCATTGGCTTTACTACTCTGAGTTGCTTTTCAATAGGACTATGGAATGGTGAATTTCATGTATATACCATTTATACTCCTCACATGCTGGTCATGGGCCTTTATCTGGCCTCACCACCCTGTAAAGCTCAGTATCCCCATGATCTTCCAGTTACCTTTTCAGAAAGCCCACTCCTTAAGGTTCTTCCTGTGTGCATGGTTATTTACTGACGCAATCCCAGGGGCCTGTTACTCTCTGATGTCCAGTGTGTCCATGCAACCTGCTATCCAGCTAAGGGTCCAGGTTAGGACTGGACAAAACTATTCAGCACGTTTGTCTGCAGAGGCCTGGGTCTTGGTGAATGTCCCATCCCACTTCATGGGATATATCCTGTCAACCCGCTTGGGTTCCAGTGAGTTTGTTATTTTAGTCACTTCAAATGACCTTGAAAACATAGCCCTTGTTCAGAAGGCTCCACAAGACTCCACGTGGAGTTCCCCACACTCTGGCTTCAGACTGATATTCAGACCAGAGCTGCTTGTTGTAGGCTAATTTTTTTATTTTGTTGTCGTTCAAATATGAAGGAAAAGGGAAACATAACCAAAAAGAATATGCCTAAGTGGGTAATATTCAGCCCCTCTGAGAAAAGGGGAGGGAAAAGGCCAGGAAGTGGCGGTAATTCAGAGGGAAAATTAGTGATGTTTTGTTATTGAGCCCCCGAGTTCTCATTAGATGAGGGAAGGGCCTTAATCGAATCAGAGTTTATTGCTTCATTGCTGGTATTTTAGATCCATGGTTATATGTCAATTCCTAATCTGTTTGCAATATAGTATAGATTTCACCAAGGAATACCTGGTAAGTAATTTGTCCTTTATGGAGAGTTATTTATATAGGATAATGTTGCAATAATTAATAAAATACTTAGAAGTATTTCTTCCAAGCTCGTTAAATAAGTTTTGCTGCGAAATAGATAGCCCCATCACTAAACATCGCCCGCAAATTAGTCCCATTATTCATTTATTTCTAAAATACAAATATAAATATCTGTCAGGAAATATGAAAAGCAGCAAATCAATCAAGTTATATTGAAGCAAAATAGCCCCAAAGAGCTTTATAATCAGAACTGAATGGGATCCCATTTTTTATCCAGGATAATAAATGATATGAAGGGACATAATGAGTTTCAAGAGTGCATTCCGAAGAGAAAACAGAAGAGCTAAACTTTGAAGCATTTAGGACAAGGTAACACTGAAAATTATCAGTGATCTTGCGATGCTTCAGAGTTAAAGAGTATCCATATCCTTAAGGAAATTGGCCTTCCCATTTACATGACAGCACATGGCTCAGATTCAAAATCTATCTGCAGCGCCTCATCCCAAAGAGTGTGGCAGTTCGCAAGGCTGAGCTTCCACTTGCTCTGTATTATAGTGGCGTGTTTCTGTCTCATCCAAACCAGAAAGTTTCCCATGTGAACCTAGATTTCTGTTCTTTATCTTGATCTCATTTTTAGAGAGAAATTGACTTTGAGCCAAAAATAATGTGTCCACTTTTTGAAAAAGATAGTCACTGTATTATTTATTTGAAAGATGCTAAGAGAGCAGATCTTTAGTGTTTATACCACACACACAAGCACAATAGTAATTATATAAGGTGATGGATGTTGAACCTTTTTGTGGTGATCATTTAGCAGTATATGTGTGCACTAAATCATCATATTGTCTACTTTAAACTTGCATAATGTTATATGTCCGTTAAATCTCAATAAAGCGGAGGGCGGGGGGAGTAGATGTTCACATATGATAAAATACAGCCTTCCAAAGATCAATCATAATGATTAATCTATCTCTCTGAAAGACAATTATTCTTATCCATATTTCATGTGATTCAGTTTTGAATTAATTTCTTAATAGAACTTGAATTAAAGGAAAAGATAGATCAAAAGCCAATATGTTTGCGGTATTAGAAACACCAACCCATGCAAGATATTGCATAGTAATTGACAAGAATAACGACTCATTATTTATTAAAAATAAAGATCTTTCATTTAGACATCTAAGCTTTTAATTTAGAGATGAAAAAGAACACATTCAAATATGAAAGATACTCGTTTGACATTGCAAGGTAATTGATTTTCTGAAGACTAACATGAATTAAATTCAACAGAAATTAATTGAGCAAAAACTATCCGTTAGCCAACATGGTAGGATTAGGAGTCCACTAAAATGAACCAAATAAGGCTTTCCTCAAGTTTTCTCCCCCTGATATTTGATCTATGACTCTTTTAACAAACACAAAGTTCCTCACTTTTCTCTGATATTAAACATTTCAAATTAATCACATCTTATAAATGCAACACAAATGTACAAACTCCTATAATTCTGTGTTTTATTACTTTTTAAAATACATACTAAGGCAGAAATTATGTACAATAAAATTTACATATTATAACTGTACAGGTTGATGACTTTTAACAAATAACAATATCTACCTCATTCCAGATGCGGACCTTTTTTCACCATCGCCAAGAGTTCCCTCTTGCCCTTTCTAACCTACCCACCCAATCTGCCACCCCAGGCAATACCTATTCTGACTGTATAGATTTGTTTTCCTGTTCTGGAGTATCATGTAAATGAAATCATAGGGTACGTGCACTTTTTATTCTGGCCCTTTTGCTCAGCACAATTTTTTTGAGAACAACCATAAAGGTGTCTTTCTTCTTTTATATTGTTGAGAGGTATTCCATTATATGGATACTAGAGGCCCAGTGCATAAAATTTGTGCATGGGGCAAGGGTCCCTTAGCCCGGCCTGCACCCTCTCCAATCTGGGACCCCTCAGGGGATGTTCGACTGCTGGTTGGAATCAGGCCTAAACTGGCAGTCGGACATCCCTCTCGCTATCCAGGATCGCTGGCTCCTATCCGCTCACCTGCCTGCCTGCCTGATCACACCTAACCACTCTGCCTGCCTGCTGGCCTGATCAGCCCTAACGGCCCTCCCCTGCTGGCCTGATTGCCCCCAACTACTCTCTCCTGCCAGCCTGATTGCCCCTAACTGCCTCTGCCTTGGCCCCTGCCCCTGTGGCTTTGTCCAGAAGAAGGACCGGATGACCGGAAGATGACCTGTTGACCTGGTCTAATTAGCATATTACCTTTTTATTAGTATAGATACCATCATTTTATTTTGTTTTCATATCTGCTTTATTTCCTCTACTGGCTCTTTAGCTACATATTTTTTCATTCTTATTTTGTTGTTGTTCTAGTAGTATGCATCATTTTAATTACTGCCCATATTTAATCTTAGCAATCTATTTAGAGTCAATATTACACTCCTTGCACTTCACACTTTGAACTGCACAGTTCCTCCTTCATTGTCCGTCTTAGCACTCAACACAAACTTCTCAGGAAGTAGGATCTTCCTGCCCCCGCCTCCTGGTTTCTGAATGTAGTTACTTTACAACAGTATCATCCTATTTGCTTGCCCTTGCTCTTTTATCCACATCCTTTACCTTTTACTTCGACATGTGTTATAAATCTGATCACAATGAACATGTGAGGATGTGAGCTTCTGCTTTATTAGTGTCAATTTGTATAGAATCCAAGGTATTCCCTCAATCTTTGTAATTTGGCAGGAATCAAACTCCAAACTGTTTAATTGGAAGATCTTTCTGAGGCCTGATTCTGGGCTTTGTTAAGGCAGGTCTACAATATCATTTGAGAGGTTGGTCTTGCAAACAAAAATGGATTTGTGTGGTATCTGGCTGGTGCTAGGAAGTTGTTCCTGTGGTCTCAGCTGAATGCCAAGGGGATGACGGAGGAAAATATGGAGATCCTGTCAAAGCACTGCTCTTCTCCAGCACTGCTCATTTCCTAGTGCCTCTGTTGTGCTTTTTATTTATTTTTATTTTATTATTATTTAAAAATATTTTATTGCTTTTTTACAGAGAGGAAGGGAGAGCAATAGAGAGTTAGAAACACCTATGAGAGAGAAACACTGATTAGTAGCCTCCTGCATGCCCCCCACAGTGGATCGAGCCCGCAACCAACATACGTGCCCTTGACCGGAACTGAACCCAGCACCTTCGGTCTGTGGCCGACACTATCCACCGAGCCAAACCGATCCGGGCTTTTTTATTTTTTTATTTTTATTGATTTCAGAGAGGAAGGGCGAGGAAGAAAGAGAGAGAAACATCAAGCCCATAACCCGGGCATGTGCCCTGACTGGGAATTGAACTGTGACCTTCTAGTTGGTAGGTTGATTCTCAACCACTGAGCTACACTGGCAAACTGTCCTTCTTTTTAAATTTGGCAGCATCAGGTGATCTTTCTGTGCACACACATCCCTCACTCATCGTAGGCTGGCAGTGTTACTCCACGTAACCTTTGGGAGTTGCCTCTCTGCTCATCACCCTGTCTCTCATGCCTCACTCCGTGAATGCCCTGAACTCTGATCCCTGCCTCCTCATTGCATCTGAAGACCATCCTCCTCTCCTCAGTCTTGAGGTTTGGGAACACAGCCAGGAAATTTATCTCAGGTGAGAGTTGGGAAATCATGGGCTTTCCCTCTTTCAACATATTTTTCCAATTTTAGAGTTGTTTATAGTAGAAGTAGTAGTATATCAGTTACTCCATCCATCAAATTAGTTTTACTCATTCACATTTAGGTACTGAATTTATATAACCCACTTTTGGTGTGTGCATGCTAAATAACTTTTATTATTATTATTATTATTATTATTATTAAAACAACAGCCCCAACCAGTTTGGCTCAGTGGATAGAGCGTCTGCCTGTGGACTGAAAGGTCCCAGGTTCGATTCCGGTCAAGGGCATATACCTTGGCTGCGGGCACATCCCCAGTAGGAGGTGTGCAAGAGGCAGCTGATCGCTGTTTC